>NC_056745.1:90761590-90766590 GCF_019279795.1 Protopterus annectens | reverse complement strand
GCACTTTTTAATGTTCATATGTTTGTGGGATTGTATTGCGGATGTGAATAATTGTTCTTTGGTTATCATCCTGATTCACCCACTGCTCCCTCGTAGACCTCCAGTTTACCTATTGTGCATCCAACTCAGTCTCCCCTTGGCGAATTATTACATTACCCGTCACCCCCCACCCCCATATTCCACAGACACCATCCATCCCTTCTCTAGTTGATGGCCCATGGCACAATCAACAGAACACATTGCATACACTACATATCTCTGGTCCCAATATATTTGTGAGGACTACCCTAGCATTTCTGATCATCCACATGCTGTACTTCACGCACATAGGTACACACAAATACTTATCTTTCATGACATGGTAGGTAGACCAGGGTAATACCCGTTCATCTATGGACCGCCCTGACAAGGACGACTTGGACCGCGGATGGGCAGATATTGGGCTAATGTTCTGACCATTGGTAGGGTTGCCACCTTTTCATATGACCAGGATGGGACATTTTTGGGACACACATCAGAGTTTACAGGCCAACACATACCCACGGTCAGTACAAAGGATAGTACTTTAGTTTTATGCCTAAATATAAGCTTTTATTCTTGTAGCGGTGTAGTTGCTTATTCTGTTTCTTTTACTTGCTTATTCTGTTTCTTGTAACATTTAGGTATTTTTTATACGGAAATAAGTATTGTATGGGACTATTACATAAAATATGGGACATAATTATGTCCTATAATTGCAGGACATTTGACACTTATAATGGTTTTGGTATGGACACACCTGCCTAGAGGGGGACTGTCCCTCACAATGTAGGACAGGTGGTAACCCTAACCATTGGGCTAGGCTTAGCAATTGGCAGTGCGCTAAAGTGATGCGTTTCACTTCCACTTGATATAACTATCAACACTATAATGGAATACGGGAACGGGGTTTTAAATATCATTTGTTCGAGGGATGGGGACTCAATATTCAGCTACGTGCCTTTGTGTTTACTTTTTATTTTGGTGTTCGCAAAACTGTCTTGTATGCTTTGCTTACATTTCAGTATCCACAGACATTGACAGGAGTGATTACTATTAGAGGCAGGCTGTACTAGTTAGCATTTTAGGTTGTGCATATGAAGCCGACATGTTCACACCTCCGTGCAGCACTTGGACATGCCCCCTGCACTCGTACACGTTTCCTATGCACATGGCTGTTACGGCAGCGCACCTTCATTAATATGCATGTGGTGCTGCTGTGCCATCTCTACGCCGCACAGTCGGCACAAGGCTAATGCCTTCCTTGTGCCGAGCTTCATGAATCCCGGGGATGATCTTTGATTCACCTTCTTCATTGTATTAAATAATATTCCTTATTTATTACAGTACCACTTTTATTAGAGTGTGCTTTAAATTTGTAGTTTTTAACATTTTTCCAATAAGCGGTGAAACATAACTTATGAATCAATAATGACAAAACTACTCATTTCAGAGCATTTCAACCATAAAGAGTTACTCTAAACTGCTATCATTATAAACCACCAATAACAATCCCTGCAGAAGAGAAAGTCATCTGAATAATTATACATTAACTAGAACTGTAACTAATGAAGAGGTTGCTGTTGGTAAACAACATTTCATTGTTTCATCTACAAATTCAGTGTTTGCTACCCTTGAAGAATATATTACCTATGTTTCATTAAAAAGGAGTATGTGATGGCAATCAACCTACCTGGTGTGGGAAGAGAACCCCTGGCCTTCTGCACCAAAAGAAAACATGCTACTTATTGCATCACTGACACTGAACAGTATAGCTAAGAAACTCCCTGACTTGCATGGACAGACTGTAATCCTCAGTAATTTACAAAAATAAAAAAATAAATAAATAACATTAAAGGAGACTTAGAAGTTGGTGCGGGAGTTTAAAGCATTGTTCTATCAATAATTAAGATGAGGGCTTGACTCTGGACAAAATCACTTAGCTAGACAGTGTCAATAACTATGGCATTGCACGCACACACACACACACACACACACACACACACACACACACACACACACACACACACACACACACACACACACACACACACACCTTGCTCTGGGAGTCATGGGTCTGGTTTGCTGTTCTGTGTCTTTGCACTGTTTGCTCCAAATCCATTAGCACACAGATGTCTTAAATTTCCCATGGTTTTCAATTGAGGCTTGTATTACAAAAGTCATTCTAATGCTGAGGTTTCTGGGGCTTGCTTTGCTGTTAAGTCTCCTACAAGGTCCTAATGGTAGCATTTTATTTACAGAAGATTTTTTTTTTTTAGGGACAACAGGGCTCACATGGTCCCTAAGCAAATGCCCAGCACACCTAGTGATGGATCTAGCTCTGACTACACCTATCTTGTATTGTTCAGCAGTGTGGGTAATGCCCATGACATCACAGACAGTCTCGACAATGCAGTTCCAGGCATCCACTTTGTACAAGGGAGAATCTCATAAGAGATCCCAGTAGGCACTCCCAGTCATCCCTATACAAGAAGTATAGACGGATCTTAGCTTGTTTCCTGTACCACACCAAAGCCCTACTGCAGTAAGTATGTTAGAAACTATGGTGCCTTCATAGGTTACAGTCTTGAGGATAATTTAAAAAATTCTCACTGGTTTTATCATCACAATGTGTTTATCAATGGGCAGCAGGGTAGCCCAGCAGCATATGTCTCAACTGTACAGATTTTTGCAGAATGTCCAGATTTTTATCTAATATTTTTTACCTGTTTTTCATAAATTTGTGGTTTTCTGGCAAATTAGTGGCAAATCATTAAAGATTAAAGTTAGAAAATAATAACAGACATTTGAGTTTCAGACTTCATATTCTTCAGAAAATTCATGCTAATGCAAATATTATTCTATCAACTTTCTAAGCTTGTAAGCACAATATTTAAAAATTGCCCCTATTTTTCTGCCTTTGTCCCACTTTTCTTTATGGCTTTGTTCAGGTTTCCTGCTCTAAGAGGTTGAAAGGTATGCCCAGCAATGGCTAGTAAAAGTTGCCCATAAAGGAACAGCATGTCAGTGTAGTGTCTGGGCTGTGAAAGACCCACTGACTTATATGTACATACCCAATAAAATCTATCCCCCTGTCTTTAGATACACCACAGTGTCCTTAGCAGTCACAAAGCTGATTAACACACCAACAAAGGAGTTATTGACCCAACCAGGCATGTATATTGCACATTCAAGTCATATACTGGTGTTTTCAGTCAGGTAGTAGTCGTCTCATTGTGCAAATTCGGTTTGGTATGCATTTCATAAAATATACATTTCAATAACATTTCCCTGTAGTTACCTCATTAGCATAATTGCCATGCTAAAATCCCCAAGATTGCACAGTAAAACAGCCATCACCAACATAGCATTTATCATGCAATATGATTATTATCCAGCTGGATGCTAGTCTAATGGTGAGATTTCTGTGGGTTACAGAAGCAGTTCCAACACTTTTCATAAGTGTACACATGCCCATAATTTGCACTGTGGTGTATAGCATATGTTCACTGTAGCCATGTTCAGGAACTGTTTCAATAACCATAAATCACAACCAGGGAGGTAGGGGGGGTTGTACATAACATATTCATGAATAACTTGGTGTGAGCATCATCATCCTTTTCTGTTGTATGCCTGCTATTGTAGAGATGCACATAACAATAGACAATGACAATGGTGTTTTTATATTTGCATTGTATTTGAGCTTTATTTTATTGGAAGGGGGCACAGCAACGCATTTCCAAGTACATAGGTTCTACACATTGCAATTTCAAAGTCAGACCAACAGTGTTAGAGTCCAAATTTGGGATGGTGTAGGTGTCATTACACACAGGACATTTGTACTGATGCACTGCTGTCCATACATAGTGCTAGATGACACGCATCTGCTAATGTACTAGAAGGTATAATGTGAAGGGGGAAAACCTGTGTCCAACTACAAGCAGCCAGCAATCTGTGGAGATGTCCTGTGTTACTGTGAAAGGTGTGTTGACTTTGGACATAGGGGTGGGAGGAATGGTATGTAGTTGTGTATTCAAATATGCAAGATGAAATGGCTCCTAAGGAATGTATGTGCCTGAAGAAGCTCTCCTTGGTAGAGATGGACATCATATTGAATGTCCTCTGTATACATGGCCGAAACGTCTTCCAGAATGATAAAAGTGAGTAGGACTTCTGTAGCTGTGTATAGCAGGAACTTAATTTAAATAGTGTTTGTGATGGGTACAACAGATCATGGAAATGGAGGATCTCTTTGCATCTCTGTCTGCATTGTTGGACTTATTTGTCATATCCAGTAGATGACTTGACATTTGAGCAGAACTTCGCCCATCACCACAGGACTCTGTGAGCAATGATACAGGTAGCTATGCCCATGTATGTGTACAATGCAGTGCAAAAAAGACATAACCATGAGCTGTCCTATTTTGAATGCAGCCATATCATTCTTATAGGCACTTTGGACCCTAAAGGCCATAACATTCTTCTGATGGTTAGTGGGCTTACATCATCTGCAGGCTGTACTATTCTACCTCTGCTATGGTACTGGGAATTTGGATTGTCACAAAGTGGCAATCATGCTCAAGTGTGTTCCTGTCTGCTTTTATATGTGATTCAGTGTCTGGTTCTTTACAAGGATGTGGGTATACCTGATGATGATGGCAGATAAAATATGGCACAGTTAGTGACCACACTGCCACTGTCACACAGGTAATGCATCGGGTAAATTGCCTACCTCTTCCACTCACTCAGCTCCATTGCCATTGTAACTCAACCCTCAAACTCAACTGACAAATAAAGAAAAAGATTTAGCTAACCCAACAGCATAGGGTACACACTCAATTCCTGCTCTCTGAACTAAGAGTGGAGACTGGTGTCTCCACCCAACATGGGAAAAGCATTAGGGGGTGGTGTTCCAGAGCTTGGCAATGCCGCAAGTCCTAAGCCCAGCCAAAGCTGAGTATCATAACGGCCATATAGTCATT
>NC_056745.1:90669090-90756590 GCF_019279795.1 Protopterus annectens | reverse complement strand
CTTGTTTGTACTGACTGTGAATGACATTACCTACACTGAGGCTGAAGATGTAGCCCACCAACTGGCTGATAAATTCAGCTCTAACTTTACCCTTCTCTGCTCTCCATCTGTCCTTTAAGGTGTAACAGAACATGACTACTGTCCAACTATAACTTAAGTTCAAGTCCTAAAACCACTATCAAAAGCTAAACATATGGCATCAATGGTCCTAACAATATCCCTAGATGCATTTTAAATAGTATGAAGCATGATTTAGCCACTCCTTAACAACACTGTTCAATATCTTACAATATACAGGTTCTGTACCGCATGATTTGAGAACAGCTACAGTCATTTCCCCTGCATAAGGGAGGAACTTCCATATACCCAGGCAACTATTGACAGATAAGTCTGTTCAGCCTCATATGCAAAGCCATGGCAAGACTTATCATAGTATCAATCAATAAGGGCATAGGGAACCTCCAAATACTTGACCCATTTCAGTCTGAATTCTTCAAGGCCAGGTAATGCTTACTCAGCCTGGTGGACTTTTTTTGAAAAGGTCACCAAAGCAATGGATGACACAATCCCCCACTCTGGATTAGCAGAAAAGCTATATAAGGTGCAGGAACACAAACCAGCGGAAGTTACCTCCACAAAGAGACCAGTCACCAAAGGTGGCTCACTGGGTTCTGTGCTGGGACCTCTCCTGTTTGGAATCTACTTCTATGATGTAAAAGCTAATACAAAAAGGCTGTGTCTGACTAAGTTTGCAGTTGACTGAAAGCTAGCAGCAGTGCTTTAATCCCTCAAATTACTTAGCCATCCTGCAGGAAGATTTGTCTCAAATAAATAACTGGTGTCAAAATCATGATCTGAAACTAAATGACCAAAAATGCATTACTGTATAGTTTGGGACAGTGGGCTACCCTAGGGCACTACCACATTGACAATATGCCCCTATGAGCTGACCCAGTTTTTCAGGATTTGGAAATTTATGTGGACAGTGACCTAACTTTTAACCAACATGCATCTATTGTCGTAAAAAAAATCTTTCTATACAGCACAGCTTAAAAACAAAGGGATTGTGTCTTGATCTAAGGATATAATTGTCCCCTTTTTATCAGCCCTAATTAGGCCAGTCATTAAGTATATTGCCCTCTTTGGCATGTATCCATCCAGACGCATGCAACAACTGAACACCCACAGAAATACCTTACTAATAACACACAAGGCCTAAATAATATGTCCTACATGGACCATCTCAAAGCCATGTCACTTTCCTTGGTATCCTACAGGCTGCTAAGAGGTAACCTGCATCTGGCATCCTCTGATCCAACACTGATGGACTTTATTTATTTAACATTTGTTAACCAGAAAAGTCTGACTTGGAACAAAGCCAATTTTCAGCAGAGACCTATGGAGAAATGCTCCCAACACATGTCTTTGTAACATAGGAAGATACCAGAGCACCTAGTGGAAACCCACATGAACACAGAGAGAACATGTAGACTCCACATAGAAGGCACCCCAGCCAAGAATCCAACAGGAGAACCTCTTGCTGTGAGGCAACAATGCTACCAATGCACCACTGCGCCATCTGACTTAATTGACATCAGGAAGTCAAATAGCATCAAAAATACTTGGTCTATGGATTTAAACTTCTTATATACAGGTGGCATGGGATTGTTTATATCCACGTGAGCTACCTCAAACTCAAGCAGATGGGCATTCTACAATAGATGAAGAGAAAACAGTGGTTTACAACCACAATACAGTGTAAATTTGATATTTGCAATGTAGAGGTATAATAACGTTAGAACATTTGTGTGAGTGTATGTATGGTTGTGTGGGTATGCATGAATATGCATGTGTATATATATATATATATATATATATATACATACATATATATATATATATATATATATACATACATATATATATATATATATATATATATATATATATATACATACATACATATATATATATATATATATATATATATATATATATATATATAGACACACACACACACACACACACACACACAGTTTATAGATATATATATATATATATATATATATATATATATATATATATGCATATATATATATATATATATATATATATATATATATATATGTGTGTGTGTATATATTTAACATTTGTATTTGTTACTGGGAAAGTCCAAATTGGAACAAAGCCAATTTTCAGTGGCGGCCCGGGGAGAAACACTTAAGATGCATGTCTTTGTAATGTGGGAGGAAACCAGAGCACCCAGAGGAAACCCACACAAACACAGGGAGGACATGCAGACTCCAAACAGAAGGCAGCCCAGTTGAGAATAGTACTGAAGAATATCTTGCTGTGAGGTGGCGATGCAACTGCTGCACCACTGTGCCATCCAAAAGTCCATAAGTACATTATGGACATTTATGAAGGACCTCAAAGGTATGATGAAAGATAAGGTGCCAGAATTGTACTGTTTCAGTATCAGGGTTTATAGGCAGAATTTAGGGAAGCTGTGGCCAAATGTAAGACAAAGGCAAGGAGAGTGTCAAAGACAGGTCTACAGTCCAGTACTCTTTGAAATGTATTTTCATAGGGGATATTTTATGGAATAGTATTAAGTTCTGGCTTAACAAATTGATTAGGAACTGTTATATCTGACTTAGAGATCAGTCTTGAGGATTATATGGTAAGACTACACATAAAGAAAAATGGATGACAGTTGGAGGTCAGCAGAAAAAGCAAAGTGATTCATTCAGCATGCAAGAGGAATTCAGGTATGGTGTAAAGTGGGGAACAAGAATGATATATGCGATAAAAGGAATGTCTGAGAGTGTGTTACCTAAGCTAAACCACATTGTGCTACAGAAGAAGACAGTGGCCAGATCATACAGAATTGTAGTGGTATACAGCCAGAGAATCACACACAGGAGATGCAGACATCATTCTACAATTGCACACAGCTCTGCTATGACAGAAGTTGCAACATATTGCTCAGCTCTGCAGACTATATCTCATGAGAATCATTGTTTAGGTAGAAGGGATTTAGAAAACTGTCGCTAAAATAATGAATGGTGGATGACTTGGGAAGGATGTGTAGATAATTGCATGGGGGGGGTTGAGAGCTGTCTTCATCTCATTTGGCCCCTCATGCATGTGGGCAGATTGATAGGCAGTCATCCTTTATCCATTAGGCCTTTTTTGTTATGCCGTACCTACATTTATCATCCTGTATATGCCTGGAGTGTACAAGGGAAAACATGTACAATGTGTTTGCAGTATAACAGTCCACACCTTCACTTGTTACTTATTCAAAGCTTCACTTTCTTTACTGACATGATGCCTGCGTGGCCATGGTCTCCGCCAGAGGTTAAACTACAGAGGTGTTACTGCAGTCTGCTTAGTAAGCTGCAATGATAGTCTAACATGCTTTCTTTGTTTATAAGCTGAATGGAGATCATAAGTCAAAGCCTCCACTACAAGAGCTGCTGTGCATTGCTGTCATAATACCACACAAAATAAAGCATTATCAGACAATTTCCCTAGCTCTGCAACCAATCAGCTACTCACAGTGGTGTTTACTATTGATGATAATTTGTGCATTCCTATATACCCATACATGCATGCATCCTTTTGGATGCTCAAAGGGAGAGCAAGTCATAAACAGCAATGATTTTGAGGCCACCCTCAGCAGACACAGTATGCATATGCAATCAAATGTGTTTCTCAGAGATTTGGGGACTACATACCTTGTACAGTGCAACAGTATTTAATGAATAAGTTACCTCCTAGAACAGATTACAGAAATAAGTTGTGCTCTGAGAAATCTTTGAAACAAAGATGCAAGCATCAGGTGCGAAAACTGAATAAACAGTGCAGCCTTAATTCTGTAGTGTTACCTTCTCTAACTGCTGCATCAGTCATTTGCACATTCTCCTATAAATTTCTGTGCTTCCCCCCTAATAGAATAACTAGGATGGGGAGACAGGGGGTAGACACCCATTCACAAAGTGCTTGGGGGTGTGATCAGCAGATGCCAATCGATTGTCGGTGCAGTGCATTAGTGGCATTCAGAAATCAATGTTAGCATTGTATTTGTGGTCAGAACTAAAGTGCTTTAGTGCTCTATTTGCAGAGTAAACTGCATTGACTGCATGCTGAAAAAGTAGCAAAAAAGACCTTATTCAGAACTGAAGTTCTTACTGCTCCCATGTGTGGCTACAAATGTATCAAACAGTTCTTACTGTTATAACTGGAAAGGAAAGATGAGATTATTTTTCCTCCTCAATTCTGGGGAAGCAGTGGACCTTTTCTGTTTTTTTACTCCTCATCTTAAAAGAGGAGGTGCCAGATTGGGGGACAGCTCCATGAACTGGAATAGATAGCTACACCTCTCTTTATTTATTTATCTGTAGTTGTTTTCTTTTGTTTTCTTTTTTAAACATCTTTACTGAATTATCACTTGTAACATAGGCAAACTCATAATAATATAAAACCAATCAAACCATATTAAAGAGTTTACATTTATAAGTACTATACATCACATATATTGTTACATATCATATAATATAAGCAACATTATATAAATTATTCAGTGACTACCTTCTCTTAAACCTCATTCCACCTCCAAACAATTTTTCTGCATGGATTGTTACAAAAATTTCCATTATTTTAAATAAGAAACATCTCTATTAAATTATCACATAGACATTCATACATTTATATAAATAAAAACAAACCATATTGACATATTTTTCGTTTCATATATTATACATCACTTGTAATCTATCCAGTCATTGTCAGTCAAACATTTCATAGCTCATAAATATTCTGCCTTCTTCTAAACCTCATTCATCCTACAAAACATTATTCTGCATATATTGTTCCCATAATTCCCATTTTTTCTATGTAATTTGCTCCTACCCTTTTCTAAAGATCTTATTAACAGTTGTTTTATCTCTGTTACTATATTCACTACTTCTAGTACAGTCAGTTTAGACTTTGATTTTTATCTTCTAGTAATTGCTTTTTTGGCAGCCACCGTAATTAGACTCAGAAAGGCCTTGCTATGTATAGGTAATTCCTATTCTATATCATAGCTCAAAAAATAATTTCCATAGTTATACCAATTTGTTCATACAGTATTTCTGATAAAGTATATTAAACCACCAAGAAGGAAAAATAGTCCAGGAAATGACTCAGCCAGTATATCCAAAGAATTTATTTTATAGTACCCACAATTGATGTCCTCCAGCGCCTCGGCATAAGCCTTTTAACAGAGTATAACAAAAAACATTTCTCATTCCTTTATATAGTAAAAAACTATTCTAATAAAACAATTAAAAAAACTTAATTACAGCAGCCATTTCCAATCAAGCTCTCTATTTAACCCCTTAGGGTGTAAAGTGTCAAATTTTAAAATAAACAGTGCTTCTTTCCATTGTAGTTTATTCTTCAAGCACATACCTTTCACACAATGTACTTTTTCCAAAATTGTGCCTGTTAAATTCTTACCATCACTGTTATGATATTTTTTAAAATGAAAGCCTAAAGGGCTTTCTACTTTTTCATTTTTAATATTTCTCAGATGTTCTAAGAACCTGACTTGAAAACTTCTTTTTGATTCACCTATGTAAAATAAATTGCATTCACATTTGAGTACATATACAATACCCTCTGTGTTACAACTAAAATTACCATTCACATTAAATTTCTTTCCATTTATACAGTCAAAAGAATTTACTGTTTGGTTACATATACTACAATGACCACATGCTTTAAAACCATAATCAGAAATACATTTAGTTAGACTGGCAGCAGAAAAAATAAAATAAGCATGAACTAGCATATCTTTAATACTTTTTCCACGTCTATAAGACACCATAGGTTTTTGAGGTAACAATTCACCCAAGTATGGATCTTGTAACAAATGTGTCCAATAAAACATAACAATTTCTACTAATTTATCTGTATATGTTCCATATGTTGTAACAAAAAACATTTTATCCACTTGTTGATTATACACATTTTTATCTGATTTAGCCCTATATTTTACTTGTTTATGAATCTGATTATTAAAATTCAAATTATTTTTAGATTGTTCTACACTTTCTACACTATAACCTCTTATGATAAATTTCTGACAAGTCAACTCAATTTCTAATTCTTTTTGTTGTTCGTCACTAGTTAATCTTGAAATTCGCAATAATTCATTATAGGGAAGTGCTGATATTAAGTGTGGAGAATGGCAACTAGTCCCATTAATGAAATTATTCACACCTTCAAATTTATGATGTACTGATGTTACTACCTTATTACCTCTAACATGCAAATTTACATCCAAAAATGTAACTTTATTTCCCCACTGAGCTCCATCAAACTTTATACCAAAATTATTACAGTCTAGGTCATGAATAAAATTATGTACATCTAAACTACCCCCTTCACATAGAAAGATTAAATCATCTATGTAACGATAATATTCTATTACATGACTTCTGAAAAAGCACATTCTATACAAAAATTTGGTTTCAAAATAACCCATAAATAGATTTGCTTCTGGGGAAGCAGTGGACCTTTTCTGTTTTTTTTACTCCTCATCTTAAAAGAGGAGGTGCCAGATTGGGGGACAGCTCCATGAACTGGAATAGCTAGCTACACCTCTCTTTATTTATTTATCTGTAGTTGTTTTCTTTTGTTTTCTTTTTTAAACATCTTTACTGAATTATCACTTGTAACATAGGCAAACTCATAATAATATAAAACCAATCAAACCATATTAAAGAGTTTACATTTATAAGTACTATACATCACATATATTGTTACATATCATATAATATAAGCAACATTATATAACTTATTCGGTGACTACCTTCTCTTAAACCTCATTCCACCTCCAAACAATTTTTCTGCATGGATTGTTACAAAAATTTCCATTATTTTAAACAAGAAACATCTCTATTAAATTATCACATAGACGTTCATACATTTATATAAATAAAAACAAACCATATTGACATATTTTTCATTTCATATATTATACATCACTTATAATCTATCCAGTCATTGTCAGTCAAACATTTCATAGCTCATAAATATTCTGCCTTCTTCTAAATCTCACTCATCCTACAAAACATTATTCTGCATATATTGTTCCCATAATTCCCATTTTTTCTATGTAATTTGCTCCTACCCTTTTCTAAAGATCTTATTAACAGTTGTTTTATCTCTGTTACTATATTCACTACTTCTAGTACAGTCAGTTTAGACTTTGATTTTTATCTTCTAGTAATTGCTTTTTCGGCAGCCGCCGTAATTAGACTCAGAAAGGCCTTGCTATGTATAGGTAATTCCTATTCTATATCATAGCTCAAAAAATAATTTCCATAGTTATACCAATTTGTTCATACAGTATTTCTGATAAAGTAGTCTGCAGGGAATTTTTAAAATCTGCCAACTCGTTACACTCCCAAAAAGTACGTTTTCAATTATCTCTTACTTACCCATCATAACTACAACATTTGCTATCTACCTGAGGAAAAATTATTTGGCGTCTATTTGGGGTATAATAATACCAAGCAAAGATTCTAAATCTTCTAGACTTTGTTGCAGATTTGGACATCATTGTTTCTTTGTGAATTGTTCATCCAGTCTCTCTTCCTAATCCTATCTATCCTCCTCTGATCGATTCATATAGTTATAATGCAATATTTGATATGATTGACTAATTATCCCTTTTTAACAGCAGCTTCTGTTCTAGATTCTACCAAAATCTCTACCAGTGCTAGTCTTGATCTTAGGATCCCCCTATTTTTTCTCTTTGCCTGTACTTTGCTATCAATCATTGATCGGGTAGGCAATCTCTAGCCTGCAGTCCAAATAAATTCTCGGCCTCTTAACATTCTATTACATTTCCTTCTCTTATTATTTGCTCCCAATACATTGGTTCCTTTGCCAGTTTTCTCCAGTAAAATCCAACCTCTCTTGCCTATTGACTGTATCCTTAATTGCTGTCATTCCTATTGGCAGAATCTCCTTTCTCCATTACAATATTGGCTTAGTTCTTAGAATACTTTCTGCTACTTTATGAATATAATATTCGGTATGGTTATTGTTATTATCCCGAAGGATCTGCATCCAAAATTCCAGTTTCTTATTCTTTCTTGAGCTTCTCCACAGTTTCATCATCATCCCTTTCTAGTTTGAATTATAGCTAATTGCTTGTGCCTTAATTGTGTATCTCTGAAATACCCCTTCAAATCAGGTAATCACAAACCGCCTTGCTCTACTGGAAGGATCAGCTTATCCCACTTGACTCTTGCCATCTTTCTTTCAGATGAAATTCTTCAACTCTTTATCAATTGCTATCCATTTTGCTTGATAAAAATATGCCTCACCTGCGTATAAAACTAAAGGGACTAAAACATTTTGACTGCTTGTATCTTGCTATTCATATACATAAAACAGAGCTTCCAATTTCTCAGTTTTAGAATTATCTTTTGTTTAGTCTCTTCCCACATATCTTTAGCTGCCATAACAGAATCCTTTTTAATCCATACTCCTAAGCATTTCCTTTTATTATGTCCCAATAAATATTGATATTGCTGAACCAATTTGTGTGTGGGTACATAGTTTATAGCTATTTCCTTTGTTTTATTTTCATTAATTTTGTATCTCAAAACCACTTGAAACTGTCTCAAAATGTCTGACAATACTGACATGTCCTTTTCTGGTTTTATCAGGTATAAAATGATATCATCTGCAAATAAAGCCAGCTTTGCTTGACTACCATACTAATTACACATTTGAATTTCTGAGTGCCCTATTTTCTTTGCCAGTGGTTCTAAATATAATACAAATAACAAAGGAGAAAGAGGACACCCCTGCTTGGTTCCTCTGATCAAACAGAACTTATCAGAGAGGAACCCACCCTCTTTTGATTATTTCTCCTAGAAGTTTCTTAAGCTCCATTATAGCAGTTTTTGTTGGAATATAAATACATGCCAGTGCAATCTGCCTCCCCTGCCAGTGGCTCCTTAGTGCTACAAATCTACCATTATTATATATTTTAAACTCTTTTCCTCTTCTATCATTGTTGGAACTTCCTATTGCAATTAATATAAGTACTCTCCTTTTCCTTTGTCCCAGATATTCCACTGAATAACCATCCTGAAATATTTTCTTTATCAAATTCACATGTTCATTTTTTGCAAATCTGTCCCCTGTTGCATAACTATTTGCCATTTGCATTTTTTAATATATTTCACTTCCCTTTCTTTTTTGTACACGTTTGTGAGGCCATTCACATTTAAAGATAATAGAAAAGTATTGTAATTATATTTAGAAGTTATTTTCCCATGTGTTATGTGCCAAAGCTCTTTTAGTGTCTAGTTTCAGCTTTTGTGTTACATGAATACAGTAATGTTTGTCAGGTTAATCTTTCATATAGTTGTTTCTTGTCATATCTATTTGAACCTATGTCACATTTTACAAAGTTTTTGTTTTAGTGAAAACCCTCAAAAACACACCCAGAGAACACTCCTAAAACCTATTAACATAATACCAACACACAATGTACATCTTCAAATATTAAAGTTTAACCCTCCTAATAGGAACAATTGTTACAGCCTGCCAGCCACACTCATAGACTTGGATTAATCTATAAGAAAGGTTATCTATGCTAAAACACATAGTACAGCCTGTGTTTCTACTTCCGCTAAGTGCTCACAAACATACTGGCCTCAACGGATATAAGGTGCAAATAAATCAGTCAATAACAAAAAAAGAAAGTTGCACCAAAGCACGACCAATAAAACTTAATATACTTTATTTGAGTAAACGCTTTCACAAACCCCTTTCACTTCTTCAGACTCTAAAAACTATTACTCATCCAAAAGAGTACTTAAATAAAAATTCAAAAATTGACAAGCCAGTAAGATACTTCCAACTGACAATGTAGCTCAAACATTTAAAGAAACAATAACAGCAACCTAAAGAAGTTAAAATAACAATGTAATAAAAACAAAAACACAAACATTTCCTATATAGTAAAATCTCAAATTGGATACAGAAGTCAATGTCACAAATGCATATAAAAAAACCTTTGCAAACAACTATGTCATGTTCTTTCTTTATAAAAGTCCTCACATCTGTTAATCCATAAGCAATTACAACACTGTACATCATATCAGATGTTAAAATGGCAGAGTGAATATCTTCATCTTAAAAAGGAGCAAATGAAGAACATAAACTAACCCCATTGAAACATGAGTCATAATTTTGCACTTTATAATCAGCATTAGGCTTTACAGCATTCCACTGGATTTCTTGTTAAGTCAAAGGACTCCATATGAAACATAGATTCTAGGATGCACTGTGTGAATGTAATGAGACATTGCACTGTATAATGCTAGTCCATCCCTAAGCTAACAAATGACTTTAGCTGTTAAGATAACTCAAAAATGTCAAACTGATGCTCAGGTCTACTATCTAACTGTAAAACTCACATAAAAAGACACAATAAAACATAATACTAAGTAAAACTAACCTATTCCTAAAACAAGAGCATTCATGCACACATGCCCTATGGCTGCTGATGGTAATAAACTGTTAGCTTAAATCTCTCAACTGCCCATGGAACTTACATTCAGGACACATTCATTTCATATGAAGGATGGTTCAGTCCAATGCCCATAACTTCACTGTAAGTGCATACTCCACAAGAACAACACATTAAGTGCTGTCTGTTTTTGTCTTGTCTTTTTTCCTCTACCAGATTAGAAACCCCCTTAGATGCTTTCAAAAACATTTTCTCCTAGCCATTGAAAGAAAATAATCGAAAGAAAGAAGTATTATGATTTTATTGTCTTTTATCAGATTGTCTCCATACATGACATGAGAACCAGATACACAGTTACTTCTACTTTACACCTCTTATGCCTGGTGTACAGTGAATAATCATTTTCCGCAAACATTCTACTGTCTCACACTTTTAGTACTTTGTCCTTCTCCCACAGTTTTCTCTCATTTATTTGCTAGAGAAAGCTTTTCATAATATTCAGGGTTCTTTTTTATTTATCTGCTTCCCCTTAAAACTTGTTACTACATCAAGCCAAAGACCTTAATCCAGTCATCCACTTATGCAAGTGCAAGAAAAAGCATATCAGTTTTTTCATGTACCATTTCTTTTATTCAGACTTTTCTTCTCTTTTTACATTGCAATGCCTACATTTCTTAAAGCAGAACAAGGAGAAGGAAATAAGAAGGCAAAAAATGGGGCAACTGTTTTTCTTTAGTATCCCTATTGCACACAGAAATAACTGAGAAAGCTTTACTTTATAGTATGCAGGTTATGTCATGCATTATAAAAATACTACCGCTAAGAACAACATTTTGTTTTACTTACAGTTAACTCTTTTGTTCCTCTTCCCCTTTCCCAAATGTTCTTCCAAATATTAATGATATGAAGTAGAGCATATGTTTTGGAGACCCCTACAAGTTTAAAAAAGTCAGACATCCAACATTTCCAGGATTTCTTGTTCTGTCATGTTTCACAAATGTAATTAATGCTTTGTAATCCCAAATTTATTTATCAATTTATGAATTGCGTGTCTTCCTCCTGTTGATTTTCATCTCACAAATCCAGTCTCTGCTTCATTTCCAGTGTACTCCTGGTTCTTCTAATCAACTCTTGTCCTTTTCTCTGTCTCTCGATCATTTTCTTCTGAAACATTGGAAACAGTTTTACTGGTACATACTCTCTCTCTATGGATTTTATTATCAGAAGAACAAGAAGCAGTATATCCTTCTGTTTGATAGCTCATTTTTTGTTTTATAAACATTTGTATTTCTTCCTTAGCATGTTCTGCATCAAAAATCAGTTTGACCCTCCATGAAAGAATATTCTGAAAATAGCTGAATACACCAACTTCAATTTCACACCTGCTTCTTGACATTCCTGATTACTGGAACAAATGTACTCCTCTTCTGCCTGGTATACAGTGAGTAATCATTGGTGTAGAGTGAGTAATGATTTTTCCACAAACACTGTACTGTGTCACACTTTTAATCCTTTGTCCTTCTGCCACAGTTTTCTCAGAATAAACTCTTTCTGCTGGTAGGATTGCATCTTTACTATTAAAAGTTTAGGATGCCTTCTCATGGCCAGGTTTGGATCATACACACAATGTCCTCTTTCAATTAACAGCTCCTGCTGTGGAATACCATTCCAGTGCTTATTTGTGCTCTTATACAATTAATACAGCCTGTTCCTTCCAGCTTCTCTAGTACACTAGAAAATCTCATTTTTTATCTTAAGTGCTCTGTCCTCTAATTTCTTTTTAAATATCTCTTCTTGAGCTGTCTTATACTCATCCAGCCCTTTCTTTATTTGACCTCTAATTTTTTGTAGTTTTATCACCTCATCTGAATATCTTTTTAAACCTTCTTCCATTTTTTCCAGGCTTTTGTTATCTGAGTTGATATATCCCTTCAGTGTTTTGTTTATTTACATCAGTTCTGAGTACATTTGACTTATTTTTTTCCTCTTGATTACTGGAAGTCACGTTTTGCACCAAAGCTGGAGCATGCACTGTTTTTTTGTGGAACAGCTGCAGAATTTTTCCCTGTTAGTACTTTTCCTCTCCTTTTGTGACTGATTTTCTTTTAGGTTTTCTGAATTTCTTTTTTTCTGGCATCCAGCTGAAATTAAGCTGTTACTCAGTGTGCAGCAATGTAGGAAGCCTAATTTATCTGCATTTGTTAACCATGTGGCACAGAACTGATCCATATGGACTTAGCCTAAGATCACTGTCACATTAAGTGACTTGCTGAGTTACATAGTTAGGCAAAATGGGCATGTGTGTGTTTGTGTGCATGTATGTAAGTGTGTGTGTGTGTGTGTGTGTGTGTGTGTGTGTGTGTGAGTGTGTGTGTCCTTGATGGGCATGTGTGTGTGTGTGTTTGTGAGTGTGTGTGTGTGTGTGTGTGTGTGTGTGTGTGTGTGTGTGTGTAGACAACTACATATATGATACACAAATGCATCAGGTTACTGCAAATGTGCCTGACAGCAGCAATTTGAAATACTTGACTGCAAGTATTATTTATTTATTTATTTATTTATTTATTGGATCCCAGTCCAGACAATACATCAAATGTTACTGATGGCCACATATTTGTGCATGGCGGTTATAATGGACATTACTGTGTTTGTCTGACAATGTCAAGGTAAACTATATCTCTGTGACTGCTATTTATACAGTCATTCATTAATTTATACATAATCAGATCTTTTAAGTGTACACACTTAAATTAGCTGCAACTGGTAAACATAGCTGTGAGTTTGGTGCTCTCAATGGGTTACAGTGTATGCATCTAACAGTAACAAACTGAAATATACTGCATGGCCATTATATAATTATGTATTTATTTGATCACAATTCGACATCTGACATGTACATAGTCAGTAATTTATTACAAATATGTGTTGTGGTGAACTGGATTGCACTGCATGTATCTGAGAGCAGTGTGGTAAAATATATAGCACTGTGAATGTTATGTATACATTTGTTGATTTATAAATCACAATCAGACACCTAAGGTATACACAGTCGATACAGTAAGTGTAATTGAGGGTATAGCTGTGTTCTTGGGGGTTGCAGTGGGTTCTAGTGAATACATCTGGCAGTAAGAATCTGAAATATATGGTGGGGGGTAAACACCTTTCTGCTTTTCTGGCTTTCGTGATTGTCATGGTGCTTGTATGCATTGAGAAGGATCATTCTAGATTTTAGAGGAGATCTTTACATAGATGTTGCTGTCAATTTTTTGGAATACCACATTTTTTTATGTTCAGGTAACTTTGGTAGAGCACTGAACGATTATGGACCCTGTCTTAACTCAGCCCAGGAAAGTGGAACAAATACAGTTTATAAAAGAAAAATATGTACATTAAACAAAAAAAGCACCATCGAAACAATAACATAAATGCACCAAAAATAATGCATTGCTAAAATAGTTGCAAGAAAGCTAATAGCTACGTATATTATATGTTCACTTTATGTTTCTTACCACAATCCATGCTGTGCATTTAGGCAGCGACAGGGAATACATTATTGCTTTGGTTCTATTTCTGAGTATTATTTGGAGGTCATGTGGAAGCCCCAACTAATTTAATGTTATCCATTGTCAGAAAAAGTTTTCTAGGTTTCTAGGTAATGTCTTCTTTGAAACACTGGGGAATTCCATTTAACATGCCAAATCAGCACATAGGACAGAAAAGCCTTTGGACTGACACAGTGTGCTCAGTAATTAAGTTACTTTGATTATTTTTCCTGTAAATTATACATCTGTTCCATATTAATATTTTTCATAACTTAAACCTGCTGATGTTTATGTAAGGCAAGGTGGTACTGAATGAGAGCATACAACATGTTCAAAACCTGTCACTGACAGCTGGTATCTAGGTAGAACCATTTGCAGAAGTTTATACCACTTTAGCAACAAAACATATACAATTATTATATTTATATAAACTTGTTAGGCAGTGCCTACTTGCAAAAATTGTAGAACAGCATTTTATACGTCCAGACAGCATTACCTCTCAACCCATTAGCACAAGAAATCTGGACAAACCCAAAAATAAAGGGGGGCAATGGCCCAAAAAAGTAGGGACAGATTTTAATTATTATTTTACAAACCTATAAGGTTGCTAGAATAACATAATATAAAGCCAAAAATAATGGGGAAACAAAGATCCCAAATCAGGGACAGATGTTACATATTACTCTTATAGACATTAAAAAGTTATAGAATAATACGATTTGCATTAGCATACATTTTCTGAAGGGTGTGAAATCTGAAACTCAAATGTCTATCGTTATTTAGTGATTGAATCCTCAATGATCTGCCAAAAAACACACATTTTATGACAAACAGACTAAAAATATGAGGCAAATATCTGGGCATTCTGTGAAAATCTGGACAGTTGACAGGTATGTGTACAGCACTCAGGTTAAAAATGGCTTCTAACCTAGTTTGGGCAGAATGTTATTCACATACTGTGATTCATTTTAGCGCAAAATTAAGAAAACATACCATAGTAATATTTCTATTAATAACATGAAAGAGAAGGAGTTTATATATTATTTCTGGGCAACAAATAGGTTCATAGGTAGGTACTAGGCTATCGGCACTAGGGCCTATATAAGCCTAGTCAAAAAGGTTCCAACGCTTATGCCACCCATGGATACTATTTATCTGTGACCCTGTCTAGCGGGGCCACAGAGGTGATTCCTGGGGTGAATTTCCTATTACCCATCCACTCATCAAGATTTTTCTTGAAGAGTGCTAGTGACAAACTCTGTTTGATATAGATAGGTAGCCTGTTCCAGAGTAAGGGAAGTCTCTGAGACAGAAATATATCCTTCCAGCATGTTATGTTAATTGTGGTGATGAGGTTTAGTCCTCTAGAGAATGTGGTTCTGAGGGATTGGGATATCTTTAGGTGTAGCATGTCCAATGAAATGGAATGTCAGTAGAAAATCCTGGAAAATCCTGCATTAATTTCTTGTGCCTGACTACTGTCAGGTTGCAAGCTTTTTCTTTATCAGTAAGGACATGAATGACTATCATAATTAATGCTAATATATCAGACAATGCCCACTTGAAAGCATTGTGACATTCCATTTCATTGGCCCAGTCAGCAGCATTTCACAGGACAGCTCAGGAAATGGGCCAGAAATATCTACTGATCCAAACATAGTTGTCAGTAAGCAGGAAAGTGTACTCTTTTTATGCCAGATTATGAATATAAAGCCAAAAATAATGGGAAAACAAAGATCTCAAATCAAGGACAGATGTTACATATTGTTCTTATAAACATTAAAAAGTTATAGAATAATATGATTTGCATTTGCATACATTTTCTGAAAGGTGTGAAATCTGAAACTCAAATGTCTATCGTTATTTAGTGATTTAATCCTCAATGATCTGCCAAAAAACACACATTTTATGACAAACAGACTAAAAATATGAGCCAAATATCTGGGCATTCTGTGAAAATCTGGACAGTTGACAGGTATGTGTACAGCACTCAGGTTAAAAATGGCTTCTAACCTAGTTTGGGCAGAATGTTATTCACATACTGTGATTCATTTTAGTGCAAAATTAAGAAAACATACCATAGTAATATTTCTATTAATAACATGAAAGAGAAGGAGTTTATATATTACTTCTGGGCAACAAATAGGTTCATAGGTAGGTACTAGACTCTTGGCACTAGGGCCTATGTAAGCCTAGCCAAAAAGGTTCCAACACTTATGCCATCCATGTATACTATTTACCTGTGACACTGTCTAGTCTATTCTTTGGGTTGTCAATGTCCACAATGCTATGAATCCAAAATGTCAAAAAAATTATGCCCAAAACATATAGGGTGAAAAAAATGAACTTTTAAATTTTTTTCTAGGTGCTCCCTGCACTTCCTACAGCCCCAATTGTATATATACCAACTGTACAGGCATACCAACTCAAAGAAGAGGGAAATCTCCAAAAGGAGTGAACGACTGATGGAACTCACTTAGAAATCAAACAAGTAATGATTTCCTAGGGAGAATAACGTTTGTTGTTATGTTTTTTAGCATATTTTTCTTTAGTGGACAGATTTTAAGGAATTTGACCCTGACCACCTATAAAGGAGTCTTACATTTTTCTGCATTTTGATGGGTGAGTCTTGTGACCAGTAGTTGCAATCTTAATATTTTACAACATTTTAAATCATTCAAAGATTCTGAGTTATTTAGGAAGTGAAAAAAAATGTTCACTCAAGATGCCCATTAAGGGATACCAAGTTGCCAGTCTCTGAGTACAGCAGCACTCACCAGTCTTAGAGAAAAAACTGGATAATTTGGTAAACTAATACAGTAACATCTGTTGATATGGAGATAAAGTTGCAGGCTATAAAAATTGTACAGACATTCAAGCTTTGGGAGCTAAAACTACTTCTCTGGAGACTAACCTCATTAAATTCCGTACGTATTAAAGAAACTTGAAACATCACCAGACAGTACAGTATTTGCATCTACTTATTGAAGAATAAGGTAGACGAGCTGAAAAAAAATGCAAGATGTGAAATTTCTTTCAGGGAAGGAATGGGTATTTGTTAAAATTTCTTCATGAGTACTTATATGAAATTATACAATGCTCCTATACTATAATCAGCACAAGAGCACACCACTCTATCAAGCCCTCCCCTCATCCAAATCTTACACAAAGACAGATAATATGCGGAATGCAATTGTTACAGAAAGAAAGCATTCCAAGCAGCTACAAGGAAGGAAAAGCAATTTTATTTGTGAATGAGAAGCTCTATTTATTTCAGGACTACTTACCCGCGGTGGTGGTGCTGCGGTAGCGTTGTTGCCTCACAGTAAGACGCTGTCTGGTTCGATTCTCAGCTACAGCATCTTCTGCATGGAGACATGCGTGAATGGGCGTACCTTCGTTGAAGGTTGTGCGTCAGGCCTGGCAAGCTGGTACGTAAAAATCAACTGCCAATCATTAGCAGACCGGAGTTCCACTGTGGTGACCCCTAACCAGGAAAAGCCGAAAGACACAAACAAACTTACCTGAAGCATTGAGGTGAAAGAAGACTTTTGCAAGTATTTTCAGTATGTGGTAAAAACCTTCTTCCTTACCTCCTTTAAATATCCTGTCTAAATGTCAGACCAAGTAGCAATCTAAGAAAATGCTGCTTGACACTGTTGAGGTTAGTTTAACTTTCCTGCAAGGAAAATTCTACAATGGAGACGTTCCAAACTTTTCTACAAAAATGGAGCTGTAATGATACTATGCCAGCCAGTCCACAAGTGCCCCATCTATGCCAGTAAAGGATAAAGGTGGCACTGAAGCCTGGCAATTTTACAGTATTCCCAGTTACCAAGCCCTCCGCTGCTCATGATAGCCCAACCAGCTCAGATATTTCACACTCAGACTCAGACTAACACAGAAAAGTGAATAGTCAGCTGTTTAGTGTCTACTTTTAATACATTTCAGCCTCTTAGTGCCTGAGGAATCCTCCAATAAGGAAATTCAGGAGAACACAGAGCATAAAAAGCAAAAGAATGTCAGAACCACAGCAAGTGAGCCCAAGATAAAGCCTTTGCACAGTTACTTACTGGGCCAATTCTAATCTAAAATCAGAATATTCCAGCAAGCAGAGATTAAACATGTGAATTGCTGTCTAGGTTGTTGTTGTGTCTTTCGGCTTATCCCGGTTAGGGGTCACCACAGTGGAACTCCAGTCCGCTAATGTTTGGTAGTGGATTTTTACATGCCGAGTTACCAGCCCTGACGCACAACCTTCAACGAAGGCACGCCTCCACACAGAAGATGCTCTAGCTGAGAATCAAACGGGACAACGTCTTGCTGTGAGGAGACAATGTACCGCAGCACCATATGTCAATAAATTTCACAACAGGTAGTTTTTTGAGGCCTCTGCACCTAATGGTGTGTAGTCTGACTAGTGTAATAAAGCACACTGTGTCCAGGAGGTCAAATTTAGTGTGCTAATTCACTGCACATAATTCCAGTATGTCACTGGGCTGAAGTTTGGTGTCAGTAATTTACTGTTTTCTACTCTACCCAATGTGTTTCAGGTGCCATTTCCTTTGCACATCTCATATTGCTTCCAGTGCCTAATGCTAGGTGATCTATCACTCATGAATTGTCCTAGGCATTTTGTGACTTTTGAGAACGACATATATTTTCCTCATTGCTTTCTGTTGTTGATAGTTAATGTTTTTGGATGAAATGACTAGTGATCTTAGATTAAACTTTGAAATGAAATAGAATACCAGTCAACAATCTCTTCACTCCTTGCAAGCTGATACTGTCTTTACTGAAGAAGTTACAGCAGCAAAGACAATTTTTGGATAATTAAATAATTTGCTAGGCAAATCTATGGGATGTAGCTTTACTACATCATCCAAAAGGGGTAACACTATTTACAAATGGCAAATTAAGGTGGAAACAAGTTACATATAACAGGGTGAAAAGGCAAGTTAGGAAACAATAAAGTTAGAACATCCAACAGACCTTTAGTTTATGTTGTTTATGAACCAAATGTGAATTACTTCATTTTTTTTCTTATGAGAGAATTTAATCAAGACAGCATCTCAGCATTCCTTGGGGAAAATGTAATGTTCTAACTGATTCTGTTTTAGATATGTCAGACCTAAAAACTTAGCAACATGTGAATGCTCAGAGACTGGTGAATGAAGGCATGAAAATGTTGGTTTCCGTAATCTATGGAGGCAGTTATTTAAATCGAATGCAGGGCTGTGCCTTCAGGACACTGAATGGGAAGGTATTCAGTGGATTTGACTACTGGTTAGTCTCGTTATCCCTCCTCTATGAATTAAGCATTCAGTACTTACTGCTGTTCGTTATGCTGTTGGCATGTAGGGGAGCAACAAAGTACCACCACTCCTGTCTGTCTGACAGTCTCTGACAGGTTTCTGCACAGTGACGTAGCTGTTTTTCACAGTCTTCATATCTATTTCCACAGTTCCCCACCAGGTGTTCTTCAGTCGGCCTCTCTTCTGTTTGACTTCTGGGGTCCAGTGAAGAGCTGTCCTTATAATTTCATCTTGCATGTTTCTGATGCTGCGTCTGATCCGTTTTCATTTTTCTTTCATAATGATAGTATCCATTCTCTCTTAATTGCATCTGGTGAGCAGTTCCTGGTTGGAGATGGTTCACAGCTAAAAACTGCACAGGATTCTTTTCCCATTACTGTTGGGGAAGACTGACAGTTTAGTGATGTCACTTTTCGTCATTTGGCAGAATTTTGATCCATACAAGAGAATGGTCAGAATGCAGTTATGGCAAAACCTCAGCTTGTACTAAAATGACCTCCACATATTGTTTAGCATCCTGAAGGCATTCCTGGCCTTGTTCAGTCTGCTCTTGCTGCTACTGTCTGCCCCTTCATCATGGCTGACAATAGTGATTAGGTAGAAAAATACCTTGGTCATGGACAGGTCCTCTCCATCTACCTTGACAGACGAAGGCTTGGGATGTTGAGTGGCATGAATTCTGATTTCTTCATGCTGATCTTCAGGCCCACTTGCTGTACATTGTATTGAGGGTAGACATCTTTTCCTGCATGTGCATGTGTGTGTGTGTGTGTGTATGTGTGTGTGTGTGTGTGTGTGTGTGTGTGTATGTGTGTGTGTGTGTGTGTGTGTGTGTGTGTGTGTGTGTGTGTGTGTGTGTGTGTGTGTGTGTGTGAGAGTGTGTGTGTGTGTGTGGTTATGTGCGTGTGTGAGCAAGGCAAGGTCATGTGCCCAGTAAATGTCTTCCAGAATAGGGAAAAAGGTCCATTGGATATCTCTGGCTTAGTCATCTATAGAGTCAAAGATTCAAAGATTCAAAGAAATGTTACTGTCATTTAGGACCAGAGAAGTGCAGCCTAAGCAAAATTACAAATGTCAGCTCATGGGAGAAATGCAGCACAAATAATATAGATACAGCAGTATCAGAGACTAACATAAGAAAGAAAATAACACGTATGACATGCAGGAGAAAGTTTACATTACATAAACACACGCAATACCCATTATCCAATGATAAATAATAAATAAAAAACAAATACCCACCACCAAACCCCTTCACCATTAAGCTAGAGAATAAATAGAGACTAGTGAATAGCAGCTGTTTAGTTACCGTATTGCACCTGTTAATCTTAGATATGACTTGGTATGGCCGTAATATTAATACTGGTGGTAATTGCTCAGAGCAGCAGTATTAAATAAAAAAAGAGAGTTCAATGTATCAGGTATGGTTGGTGTCTGAGTTAATAAGCCTTACAGCTGTAGGATACAAATTGTTCCTGAATCTGGTAGACCTACACCAGAAGCTGCAGTACCTCCTTGCAGATGCAAGTTGTGAGAACCAGCCGGGGGCCGGATGGGTTGAATCAGCAAGTATTTTGTATGTTCTCTTTCTTGCTCTGTAAAGAAAAGCTCCTGAATAGAAGAAAGGCTTGTGCCCAAGATTTTCTCAGTCACCTCACCACCCTCTGTAGTTTCTTCTTCTCAGCAGCTGTGCAGTTGCCGAACCCTGCTATGAAGTTGCTAGTGAGGATGCTCTCGACAGCTCCCCTGTAAAAAGTGATAAGAGCAGACAGCGGGAGCCTGGCCTTTTTGAGATTTCTCAGGAGGTGGAATCTCTGTTGAGCCTTCTTGACTAAATGGTTGGTATTAACAGTCCAGGAGCGGTCATCTGCGATGTGAAGGCCCAGGAACTTGTTGTTTTGACTTTCTCTACTACCTCCCCTTTGATAGCGAGTGGTTGGTGAACTGTTGCCTTTCTCCTGAAGTCCATAACCATTTCTTTGGTCTTATTAACATTCAGGTTCAGATTGTTCCTGTCACACCAGGCAATAAAAGTGTTCACCTCATCCCTGTAGTTATGTTCATCCCCACCACTAATGAGACCCACAACTGTGGTATCATCAGTGAATTTTATAATATGGTTTGGGTTATGTTTTGCAGTACACTCATAGGTGAGAATGATGAAGAGCAAAGGGCTGAGCACACAACCTTGGAGAACACCAATATTAGGGACAATGCATTGAGAGGTGTTGTTTCCAGTGCATGTCCATTGGGGTTTACCAATCAGAAAGTCAAGAGTCCAGTTACAGAGATGCTTGTTTATCCCAAGTTTCATGACCTTATCCACCAGTTGCATCAGTATCACAGTATTAAATGCAGAACTGAAGTCGATGAACAGCAGCCTTATGTAGTTGTTCCTCCCTTCCAGGTGTTTTAGTGCAAGGAGTAGTGTGGCTGATATCGCATCCGTAGTCAATCTATTTGCCTGGTATGCAAACTGGAGAGGAACAAATGACTTAGGCAGACTCGCAGATAGATGTTTCTTCACAATCTTCTCAAAGCACTTCATGACATTTGAAGTTAAGGCAAACGGTCTGAAGCCATTGAGGGAGGTAGGGTTAGAACAGAACTAAGCAATGGAAAATAGAAGAACTATTACTGAATAGTGCTGATTGATGATTCCATTAAATTTCTTAGGAAGATGATTGCCACTTACACACACACACACACACACACACACACATATATATATATATATATATATATATATATATAGATAGATATAGATATATAGATTCGATATAGATATATATATATATATATATATATATATTTATATGCATGTGTGTGTTTGTGTAGTATACAGCCCATCTCAGTCTGCTCCCTTATACGCATGACCAGAAAGTTGGCTTTATGCTCTGTCTGTATAGCAACAAAACCACATTACTTGGCAAAAGTGGTCCCAAAGCTGGAAACAAAAACAAACCAAGTTTTAGCTAAGCATAGTCATTCAGATTTCAAAACAGACATCTAGGAGGAAAGTGAGAAAATGTTCAAGTGGAATGAGATGCAGCATTGAAAGAGAGGGCAGGTTTGTACCTAAACAAAGTTTTTTATCTAATCCTAGACTTTGCGAAACAAATAAGGAGAGGTGTAAGCAATTTCTTTGAATTGGCTGAAACAAAAGCAAACAAAAATTGACAATTCCATGGAATTTGACTACATCACCCAAGGATATAAATACAGAATTTACAAATTCTTATGCTAAGCTACACCAAAATTTAAACCCTTCTGAAAGAGACCTTCCAGCCTCATTAAATGACTTCTTAAGTTGCATTATTTCATTTTATCTTGTAGGGATACTGTAGTGTTAGCAATTCTGTTTGCCTTAGGAAAATGGCAGAATTCATACATAATATTTTAAGAAAGGAGGCATGAGGCCCAATGGAGTGACATCTAATATCTGCAAAGTGTATAAAAAGTGCAGCTACTGCACATGTGTTAGCACTATTTTAATATATGATTAAGCACCACAAACTATAAAAAGGTCGCCTTAAATTAGAAAATTTTCATGCAATTTCCTTGATTAAACTCTAAAGCCAAGCTACTTGGAAAATAGTCTGCCAAGTGCTTTCAACTATGTCTTTAAAACCACAGTCACCGACAGATCCACCCACCCACCCACTGGCTTTGTAAAAGGCTGTGCAAGTATAGACCACATGATAGCATTAATTACCCCAAACCAGGCACATTATAAGAATGCCAACCCACATGTAGCCATTTCAGTGGATGTTTAAAAGATGTTCATCTCTATTTGATGGTGTTACACTTGGACTGTGCTTTTGCATATGGGTCTCCCACCTGAATATGAAATAGCTGTTTGAAATGTATGCTGTCACCCATATACAAAAGTGTTGTCAGGATCTAAGGTGTCTACTCCAGTTCCACTCTCTAAATGTACAAGTCAAAGTCTTCACTTGTCTTATGCCCTGTTTCTACTTTTAGCAGAGCCATTATCCCAAGTTACAAAAGAGTCCCCAAGTTATATGGGCATGAGCTGTTTGGGAGTTTAACTAGAGTCCTAATTTATACGGGAGAGTAAATTTTACTGAGACAAGGCCCTGTGAGTGACATCTTACTCATTTCTCAAGCTCTACTGCTTTCAAACATGGCCTCTGGGCTTCAGTCTAGTCTAGTAAGTCTAAAAGATAATGTTTACGTGTTAATCCAGTAGTTAAAGATCTGAATAGTGATTCTGTCTATGTAAAACCCTCTAATGTATATGGGTATAAGTGTTCAGCCAGTGTTGAATAAAGTGATTAAGACTGATCTGAAGCTCATGTGGTAAGAGAAGCACATACAAGTGCATGTGTGCAGCAAGCTGTAACCCACTTGTTTGGGACAGGGGGTCAAGTCAGTGCCATAAACATGATGACTGTAGGTGTTCTACATTAAGTGTGCCATTCACCAGCCATCACGCTGCCTGATAAAAAAGTTAAACAAGCAATTTCTTTGGAATGGGATGCTATGTAGAATTATGAAAAATAATTATGCTTGGAGAGAGAGAGAGAGAGAAGAGAAGAATCATGTTTTAGAGCTAGAGTTATACTCCTTACCTTTTACTAAATAAATTATTTACCACTTTATGCAGTATCACTATATTTGAGCTACATTGGAAAGATGAGATGATACAAATCTTCAGTCCTTCTGCATTTCAGCATGTGTCATTGTGTAATCATAACCCTATAAACAATCAGTCAGCTAAGGAAAATGCATGATATTCCTAATGTGTGTCAACTTGGCCTTCCAGTTTGGGCACACACAAGTCTGTAAATTAAAGACAACAATCATCAGTGGACCATCAGTTAGGTAGTTAAATGGATTATGACCACTCTCTAAGTATTACATGGACTCAGTGGAGAATTTACCTGCTTTTTAATTCATATGATAGCATTTTTATCTTGAGCCCTGGAACTGGTGGAAATATTTTTAATTAAATATGCTACTTTGATACCCATCTTAAGATACATGATTAGGCACATTCCTTCCTCAGCTTTAGAACTGTTTTAGACAGAAAAGTATTCTGTCAATGATATGACCAGCTACAAAGCTTCTTTTGTTTTATTAGCCATTGAAACTGTATATTAACTCATTTGCAGCACTCTACAGAGCTTAACATTCAAACCCTAGAACATTGGGTTAAAGGCTCATATATTTTATTAAATGCCAATAAAACTAAATTATTCATATTTGGCTCTATTGAAATCTCAATTATTTCACAAAATAACAGACTAGTGGCCACGTCTCCCATGCCAAACTGTTGCATATATTCATAGATCATAAATTATACTTCAAGAAACATATTGACTTTGTAACCCCAAAAGCTCATAAAAATTGAGTAAGTTATACAAATCAAAACCTTACCTAATAGACACAGCACAACTAAATACAACATAAACTATGTTACTACCTACATTATTATATGCATCTTCTATCCTTATTAAAATTCCAAAACCTCACTTACATAAGCAAGAATAAACATAGAATAAAATTGTAAAATATGCTGCTAATATACCCAACAAAACTCATCATTGTAAAGCACTCCTTAAGATTAATTGGGTAGAGTAAAACACGTTTTAACATTTCACCAGTTAAAATAGCATATAAAATTACTTACAGACCAGCAGATACCTACCTATTGTTACTTTACTTCCAAAATATATGTCTCGCAGAGGGATCTATACCAAATTGTTGACTGTAAAAATAGTCAACACACATAATGTTGACCTAGAAACATTGAAGAAGTGGAACATCAACTAACATAAAAATATATAAAACATCTATTTTGCAGCCCACTCCCCCTGATAATTATGTATGCCGACTTTAAGATCACACTGCAACTGAGGAAGGGCAGACCCCACTCCTTTTGTACCATGATCACAGGCAAGGAGCTATGTCCATGTTTTAATGTTTGACTTTTGATGTTACAAGTGTTTATGTGTGCTGACTATTTCTGCAGTTGACAAATTGAGGTAGGCCCCTCACAGAGACCTGAGATCTTGCACCAAAAATATCCTAGAAATTATCAAATCAAACAACCTTCTTGGTGACTCATTATACTATTTTAATGCATTCAAGTTGTGGAATTCCATTCCCCAAATCTTAGACGTGAGGTTAAGTATAAAATATTTATGTACAATCTAAAAACCTACATAAATTCTGCTTGAACTTGCCCCTGTACCTGAATTTCATCTTTGTGCATCCTATCACTGACCTACCTCGATGCTAGTTTCTCCACTCTAATTCTACCACCTTTTACCACTATACTATCTACATTCCTAACATCTACATTCCTAACCGTCACTGTTGTTATATACTGCTGATGTATTTATTTGTAAACTTCTTCTCTTTGTTTTCTATTGATATGCGTATGTTTTGTAATTGTTTTCTATATGCATTCAAAAATGTCTATGCACGTTGATATTTTATTATTTCTTTTAAATCATTGTAGAACCTTTCTCCCAGGGCTTTCACTGAAAACAGGCTTTCAGCTCAGAAATAGCTAACTAACTAACTAGCTAACTAACTGAAAAGACAACTTAAGGTCAGTATGGACACATTAGTAGAGAATGTTGCTAAGTTCTCATATACACCACTATCAGTATCAACTACCAGCAGCTGTGAATCCCAAGCAAACTGAGATCTACACTTAAACTGTTGAAACATCAAAATGAGCTAATTTATGGATTCAAGTCAAGAGCCAGAAAGAAGGGTATGCCCAACAATCTGTGTGTTTTAGGTGTCAGAAGAGGGAGACAATAATTATCTCACAGTTTGGAGGTGTTGTTGTACAACCTTTATTTGAAATCCATCTGCCTTGATGAAATACTAGGTCCATTTATTGTGCTAAATCTAAATAATAGCTACACATAGAGTCCTCCCTCATCTTATCTTAGCCTTACAGAATTAGAATCTGGTCATTATGACTGGCCATTGCAGTGTAGTTTTATATAACCTCACAATGGAAAACTCCTAACCAGCTTTTGGACAATACACTCTATAGGTTCCTGGCCAGACATGCAAATATTTTAAGTGATAATGAGAGAATTAATTTCTATATATTTAAACAACGTTTTCATCATTTGCTTCTGAACACCCCTCACTTATGGAAGTGAGAATGGTTACTCATAAGCCTGCTATGTGTTTTAATATAGTTAATTATTTAACTTATTTCATGAATTAACTCATTAGCTAAGACTGAAGTTGTACTACATGTCATTCTGTACTGTCTTAAAACTCTGTTATGTGATTTGTATTTGCACAGAATACATTTTAATTACATATTACATTTATAGTAATATTATTCTGTAACTGATGACTTACATTGTCTATTAACACATGTCAGTTTATTCTCCATTGTTTTTATAACTGTTGTTAAAATGTTGTAAATATTCAGATTCTTGTCTTCCTGCTATATTAGCTTTGAAACAGAAAAGTTAAACATCCACTCCAGTTTAAGGTACATTTTTTTGGCAATCTAAGATAGCAAAAGGTGAATCTAAAGAGTGTCAGACCATACTATATCCCATCTATGCACAAAAGGAACAGAGTCCACGTTGCCATTGTATGTGATATTACAGATTCCATTATAAGAATTCCTTTGCCAACAAACAGGTTTTGGCCACCATGACCATGTAATCCAGAACCCAGAGGGAATCTATACTGGTAAAAACACACATGTGCTCATTCAGTGAAGCACAGCTAATTTTTTACAGTACAGTAAGTGGTTTGTGTTTGACATCTGGATTTAGTTCAGTACTGTTTTGAAGAAACTGGTGTTGCAGCCTGCGGCAAGCAGATGTACATACCTGCTTAATTGTTTTCACTTTGTGTGAACTTTGGAATGTCGAATTTTATGAAACCCTGCTACTGTACCTTTCCTTTTGATGAAGAATAAACAGAATTCAGGGAAACTAATTATGTCAAAAGTAATTAATATTATGTACGTTTTCCAAATATTTCTTGGCAGCAGTTAGTTCTTCAATGCTCCATCTACTTTAATGAAGGACTGCCGTTTTCATTTGCTGGATTCCTGATACATATCTAAATGATAAGCTAATGCATTTGCACTGAAATATTGGCTTCCTTCTAAGATAAGCACATGAAATTTTATAATGCACTGACCATTGTCAATGGAGACCTTAAAATAACTGCAGTAAAGAACAGAGACCATAACTGCTTTGAAAACAGATTCCAGATGTTCTGCATTGTTTATAAATTTCTGCTAAATAACCAATTGTATACTGTATTTTTACAAATGTGTTGCATTAAACTACATATTTCTGATGTCATAGAACTCTTGAATAAATACAGAAAAGAACTAACAAAAACATAAGTGCAGTGTAAGAAGAAAGACAGGAGAGAATGTAGTTAATGGTTTGGAACTATAATGTTTAGAATAGAGGAATCCATAGGTGTTGGCAAACAGTACATACATGCTGAACAACACACAGATGTACATTATAGCAACCCAGCAGTAAAACTGGATGGACAGAATCTTTTACAACATATGGTCAGAACAATATTTACTGGGATTTTGCAAACATTGTAAAAGTTGATGTACGCAGTCTTAGATACTATATGTTTTGTCCGATATGTACAAACAGTAGGCCTATATCTAACAGTTTGTCAGCTATCAGTAAACACTGTGGGGGCCTTATTAATGTTTTACACAACACAGATCATTTATGCATCTGATGTTAAAAATGATGTACCATTTTGCAATAGTGTATTGTTATGGCTCACTTATTACTATTGATGCAAATAACTCTTATTACTGAACTCCCTCTTTTGCTAAAAGTAAGTGGAAAACAGAGTTAGATGCAAGGGGCAGATAGTTAAATTCACAGGGGGTTGCCGTAATTCATGTATGTTAATTTCTGATTACATTATACAGCAACAGAGCTGACTGCATTTATTAGATTTTTATTTACTTTTTATTAATTACATAGGAAAGCTAATCAACAAGGGTGATTTTCAACAACTTGAACTCATAGTCTATGTATCAACAAATTGGATAACTTTTAAAATTTTGATGACCATAACGGTAATCCTATAAATAGTGAAACTTAAGGACATATATGGATAACATCTACTTTGTCTGAAGTTTTGGTATACCATAGTATTCTTCATTTTCTAAGAAGAGTGACATCAGCTTTCATAAATATACGTAGCATAAGCAAGGGATAGCATCTCCCACATGGGCATTTCAAGGAGATGAAGTCCTTGACTCCTCTTATCCCAGCAAGCCTCCTTCCTCCGCTCATTCCCTGTCTCCCCTACTGTTCACCCTGACTCAGCCTTTATATGCAGCTCACTGGTCCACCCACACTAGCTACTCCACAGCATTGGAGACTACAAGATTCCTTGCAGCTTCTTCTGTACCGAAGGAAGGTACTGTGTATGTTTACATGTATATGCCCTTTCCCAGAGACCCCTTGCCTGCACTAAATCTTTCCTCACTGAGCACTAACCCTAGCTCCCTTACAGGCATGTCCCTCCAGACGGTTCTAGTTCATAACCTTGACATTTCAGAATCTCAAGTCTCACAAGCTCGAGACCATATGCTCAATGTTCTGAAACCTCAAAAAGAGAAGAATAACAAAACACTTAATTTTTTCAGGGAGGACAAGCCTCCCTGCTCCCCCCACAACCACTGCTAATTATATATACCAACTCTGAGATTGCACTATAGTGAGGAAAAGGGCAAATTCCTCCATCCGCATTTCATTTCAGAATGTTGATTATATCACCTTGAGCTTGTCAGTGTCGACATTCTGAGCCATCAGGCTTATGAAGTAGAACCCCCTCCAGACTACTGCCTCCCTCACTAATACAATTCTGTTTTACTATGTACAGAATTCCATGTCCCTATCAGTTTATCCAAAGCTAGCCACACAGGGTGTCTCCATCTCCCATTAATACCCAAGGAAAAAGAACCTCACTATATACTCCCTACACCCACCCCTGAATACAATGCTGAAATTCTGTTTCAAAGGTGCCAAAACCACTCACGCTTCTATTTTCATTACTCTATAAGTCTTGTCTGGTAGTTTTGAACACAGTGATACCCAACATAGTGCTACCATTTGTCTTTACTAAACAAGTATATTAAACTACCCCCTTTGCAGACTGCATAATTTTCCATCTAGTGTAACAGCAGCAACAAACACATTGCTATATTCTTTGAAGTCCATTCTGTGAGGAAGATCAGAAGAATAAAGCATGTTACAATGTTACAAACCCCATTATGAAGAACATCTTATGCTCTACTCCACTCTATTTCAGCCAATAAGTCCCATTCCAAGTAATAAAGTATGTGAAATACAATATGACATACACTAACTGACCTCTGCATTTAACTCTCCTCTAATTGCCTTATATAGCAGTCACGAGAAACTGCAAATATTTCTGGTGTACAACACAAGAAATAAACATGACAACATGGCATATGTTAATTACAATATTATAGAGATACCTCTGGCTGTTTAAGGCCCAGCTGTCTTCATTTCAAAGTTCACAAACTATTTAGAGACATCCAGCAAAAAAATGTGGTGACTGAGCAACCTCCAGGCAATTGTTCCTCTCTACAGGAGGGTTGTCCATGCTACATGTTGTTACTGCATTCTCAAAATACTGTACTTTTGCCTTGTATATATTCATATTGTATATTTCTCTCTGTTTTTGTCCTGTTAAGTATCTTACAACTTGAATTGTTAGGTTTTTCTTATTTTTTTAATTACTTTTAATTATTTTCTCCTCGGGTCTCTGTTGAAAAATGGCTCTCTAGGCCCAGTCAGACTAACCTGGTTAAAAAATGTAAAAATACAATAATAATAAAACTAAATTACTCAGCTCAACAACACTCATACTGCTCAACCGTCCAGATTTTCACAGAATGTCCAGATTTTTGCCTCATAATTCTGGTCTGTTCCTTTGGCAAATAATTAATTACTGAAGCCACTAAATAATGAGAGACATTTGAGTTCCAGACTTCATATCCTTCAGAGAATGCATGCTAACACACAACCTCTTATTCTGCAACTTTCTATGTTTATAAGAGCCCTATACAAAATTTGTCCTCCATTATTTTTGCTTGGTACAAATTTCTTATGCTACGATACCTCCACTATCTCCTGGTTTATCAGCTACTTTTCAAACAGATATTAGTCTGTCAGATGGGAAACATCCTACTCCCCTTTCCATCTTGTTAAGACAGAGGTTGCCAAGGGTTCTATCCTGAGCCCCCTACTTTTTAATGTATTTACAAATAACCTCAATGTCTCCTGCCACCACTCTACCTTAATACAGTATGCAGACGATTCCCCAATTATTAACACCTCTGACAATATACAAAATCTCCACACTGTCACTCACCAATATCTGCACCTAGTAGAACAATGGCTAACTGCAAATATCCTGCTTCTCAACCCCAAAAACACCAAGCTTTTCCTTCCAAAAAACCTCAGTGCAGATAAAGACAACTTCACCATCTCATCCTTAAATAATACAATTATCACCATCGACTCAAACACCAAATTGCTTGGTTTTACTATAAACAATCAATTAAAATTTGACCTACATATCTTAAACTATAACAAAAAGTCCAATCAAAAACTAGATATTCTATACCACAACAACAAATATATACTTAACAAATATATACTTAACAAATCTAGACCTATACTGTCTCAAACATTTATTCTACTATCCCTGCTGTATGCTGCTCCCATACTTACTAACTTCAAAAATAATCTTGTAACCAAAGTAGAAACCACTTATAACAAGACAGCAAGATTTGCAGCCAGTAATAGCTATAACTCCCATTACTGTATATCCTTCAAAAGCTTAAGATGGCTTAGGATTGCTCACATGTTTCAAATATCGCAACTACAAATTGCAAATAGCATCCTAAATAGCCCCAACTCCTGCCCCTACATCCATAATTGCACCCTAAATACCCAATCTTGACCTCAGAAGCACACAACAAAACCTTCTGCAGGAGACAAAGCCAAACAAAAATATTGGAAAAATACTTTGCAGTCATTCAATTACATACTCATGGAACACACTACCATTGTCCCTTTGCTCCATGACCAAAAGTGGTGAATTCAAAAAGCAACTAAAAATTAATTTCCAACATGCATGGATCTGTACTTGTCAGGAAATTGCCTGATGAATTTTTCTTCTTCACTCAATTGACATATCTGCCTGGTATCTACCTAAACTGTCTACATATATTACTCTCTCTCCGTAGTTAGTACCTATGCTATTAAATGCATCTTTGCATCTATGTCGTGATGTTACTCTAAAATTTTTTTTATTATTTTAGGCATTGCTACATTCCTTGTAAATAACTTAAATGCTAACCAAATTTCTCGAACATGTTGTTACTGCATTCTCAAAATACTGTACTTTTGCCTTGTATATATTCATATTGTATATTTCTCTCTGTTTTTGTCCTGTTAAGTATCTTACAACTTGAATTGTTAGGTTTTTCTTATTTTTTTAATTACTTTTAATTATTTTCTCCTCGGGTCTCTGTTGAAAAATGGCTCTCTAGGCCCAGTCAGACTAACCTGGTTAAAAAATGTAAAAATACAATAATAATAAAACTAAATAAAGAGGTTGAGAGGTATGACAGTATTACAGAAGTCTTTAATAAACCGATCTTGAATATTATAACATAAACAAAAAAAAATCTTACCAGCTTCTATAGTGCTAGGTAAGAAAGTAAGTCACAAGTCCTGCCAGATGCATACATATATGCATGTACGTACATCTTCCTATTCTCCTGTCTTCAATGCAGCTCCTTCTGCATCTTCCTTAAGTAATTCTATGCCATTCCATTATCAAAGAGTGAGCTGAAACTCACAGGTAAAGATCAGAGGTTGTAAGGCATTTACTTGAAGGCATTTTTCTTTCCCCAAAACATGCTTAACTGGCAGAATTCAGTCACCTGAGTGATGTGACCTCCTGTCACCCTCAAATATAAAATCTGCCTTCTTGACCTCCTTACTTATGGAACCACTTCCTTGCACCTCTTTGCTTGAACTCTCCTGAGAAACTTCCTCGCTGCATACTTCCTGATCTTAATAAAATTCCATGTAGTTCATTACTGAGTGGCGCAGAGCTACAGTTATCCCAATCCACAAGGGGGGATCCACCTTGGATCCCGGAAACTACCGTCCCATCAGTCTGACAAGCCTTATCTGCAAGGCCATGGAGCGTATTATCATGGAACTTATAAACAAAGACATTGGCAACCTTCAAACACTAGACCCCACCCAGTTTGGGTTTGTGAAGAGCTGATCTTGTCTCCTGAACCTGATTGACTTCTTTGAATCAGTCTCCAGAGCCATGGGCAAGGGTAAGGTGGTCCACACAGCCTATCTAGACCTTGCCAAGGCCTTTGACACAATCCCCCACTCTGGAATCATAGATAAACTTACTAAGTTGGGCATTAATCCCTATGTCACCCAATGGGTTGCTAAATGGCTTACTGATAGAACCCACACTGTAAAAGTAGCCGACTCCAAATCCAGCTCCAGACAAGTGACAAGTAGAGTACCTCAGGGTTCAGTCCTGGGGCCGCTCTTGTTTGGCATCTACTTCTCTGAAGTACAGGTCAACACTAAGGGACTCTGGCTAACAAAGTTTGCAGATGACTGCAAACTGGCAGCCATTATTGAATCCCCAAATTATGTGGATACTCTACAAAAGGGCCTTACAGAAACAGATGCTTGGTGCCAGAGCCATGGGCTCAAGCTCAATGCCAAGAAATGTATTGTTATCCCCTTTGGGAAAAACATGTATCCATGAATTACCATATAGGTGGCAGTACACTAAACACAGAAAGTGTGATAAGAGACTTAGGGACACAGGTGGACAGTGGTCTCACCTTCGATAACCACATCGCCACAACAATCAGGAAATCCTTCTATGTGGCACACCTCATCACGAAGGGCTTTTCATCCAGAAAAAAGGAGGTCATTGTCCCACTGTACTCATCCCTCATTAGACCCCTTATAGAATACAACGCCCCATTTGGTATGTACCTCTCAAGACATCTGCAACAACTGGAAAGGCCTCAGAAATACCCCACTAAAAGAATCACAGGCCTAAAGCAGATGCCCTATGCTGACCGCCTTAAAAAACTCCAGCTATACTCTGTCGCATATCGTCTACTCAGAGGTGATCTCTGCTTAACATATAAGGCCATGTCAAACCCTGAGCTGTTGGAAATGCTACACTTAAAGAAATCCCAATCCCTCAGAGCTACACGCTCCAGGGATCTAAACCTTGTCATCACAATAAACAAAACATGCTGGAGGGATAGATTCCTGACCCAGAGACTCCCCAGACTCTGGAATAGATTGCCCATACATGTCAAGCAGAGTGCCTCTTTGGACCTCTTCAAGAGGAACCTTGACAATTGGATGGGAGAAAGGAAATTCACCCCAGGGATCACGTCAGTCACCCTGCTAGACAGGGGTCCAGGAAAGTAAATAATGTGGGAAGAAATAGCCAGGGAATTGTTATGGCTAGGCTTGTATAGGCCCTAGGGCTGACAGCCTAGTACCAACCTATGAACCTATGAACCTATGGTCTCCTAGCCATTCCTTTTACCAGGATATTGTTTAATTAATGGTGATCTGTCCTGGTAGTCGGTAAAAATAATCTCTGAACTTCCATTTCAGTCAAAGGTGTGCTTTGCTTTCTCCTACTTCTTCTACCATTGCAAATTGTAGCTGTTTCTTGGTGCCCATTTGGATTTCTGACAGTTGCTGTATTGCCTCATGTCTTCTCCTTTGCTAGCATATTGTATGACTTCCTTTCGGAGTTTGTCTATAACTATCCAACAAAACATTTTCCCTTGTATAAAACGTCATAACATTTTACTGCTCCTTTCAAGCTAGTATATATACATAACTGATCCCTTTGTAGGATATGAGCTATAATTTCAATTCATGCCATTTCAGTGAAGGTCCCTTCCTCGCTCCTTATGTTCACTACCACTTGGTACATTTCTACCCAAAACTGATGATATAGGGGGTAAGGATTTTCTATCACTCTAACTTTGGAAACACTCTTTGAATCTGTCGCAACAGGATATGCTGCTGTTTCTCAGATTGTGAGTCTGTTATGCAAGTACTGTATATTTGGTCAATTTGTGGGCTCAAGCAGGGCAGCTCTTATAACCAGTCATTCAAAGAGGTTATGGAACAGCCCCCTTCTATTCCTCCTTTCTGCCCATTAATGTGAATATTGGCCTACCTTGACCACTCCTTGGTTTAAAACCAACTAAATATTAAAACTAACTTCAAAAACAAAAAAAAAAGATAATAGCTCCAGCAAACACATTTATTGTTAGCGCTTTCATCTACTAGACTCAGTAAACTTCTTCAGACATCAACCATTCATTCACACAAGTTTAAATAGGATGTGTAACCTTGACATCACTTCATGAGATTCTTAAAGCTGCATTCCACATAAAATTCACTTGTCAATGCAAATGTTATGACTGCATCTAAAATATCAAATAAAAAATCCACTGTTAAGTGTCATTATAAAAGAAATATATATATATATATATATATATATATATATATATATATATATATATATATAAAACACACACAACACAGTTATTATCTGTCTAGCGATTTTAACTTTAGTACGCACTTCCGGGAACTGTATTCATTTAGACCCGGGGAAGCTTGGGCATTTAATCTTAGTTGCCACAATAGTTCTCGTTCCTCTAACCTTAATGGCCAAGCTCCCCCCCTAAAGTCTTGTTGCACTTGATCAATAACCATATACAAAAATTCCTGATCAGGTTACTCCATGACATGTCTAGCTAGGACATTGTTATGACTGGCTTTGGATATATTGTACTGATGTTCATAGATATGTTGTTTTACACAATGTTCCATTTTTCCTTTATAGAAACTTGGGCAAAATTGGCATTGGGCCAAATCTACCACACCTTTTGTTTCACATGTATATTTCTCATTGATGTTAAAAATCTTGCCACCTCTTTTAAATTTTGCAGTCATTTCTATATGTTTACAATAGTGGCAGTGCCCACATTTTTTCATACCTCTATGTGGTATGTAAGATTTCCTTCTAGACTCTAGTAGGTTTTTCAAATTCAAGCCACGTTTGAAAATAATTCTAGGTGTGTCGCCCAGTTTCTGATTAATTCCAGTATCTTCATTTATTGAAGCCCAATTTTTAGTCAAGATATTCTTAAGTGCCCTGGCATCATTTGAAAATGGGGTAATGAAGCTCAAATTATAGCTAGTATTGGATACATGCCCTGTAGTGACATCCTTTACTGACTCACTTGAGGTTTGGCACCTAACAGTAACAGTGCCCTGGTTTAATATTGCTGCAAAGTGCCCCGCTTCCCTTTTTATGGTGACTTCCTTAATGACATCATCCACCAATGTTGTTGGATACATCCTCTTGATAAACATCTGTCTTAAAAATTCACATTCCTGATGATAATCATCATCCAAAGTCACCATTCTAGCAGCTCTAACTATTTGCCCCTTAATCACAGACCTTGTTTGGTGATTGGGGTGGGAGCTGCTATAATGTAGGAAGCTGTTGGAATATGTTGGCTTTCTATAGATGTTGGCAATATAGCTACCATTGATGAGATTCTTGGCTAGTCTCACATCAAGATAAGGAATAGAGGATGTGTTAAACGATGATGTAAAGCATAAAAAGTTGGTTAATGAAGTGATTACATTGAGAAAATCATTTGCCACCCTCTCATTACCTTTAATGATGACAAAAATGTCATCCAGATATTGTGTGTACCAATGGACTTTTCTTTAAACATGTGGTTTGGAAAAAGTAGTTCCTGCTCCGAATGAGCCATAAAACAGTTGGCAAAACTGCCTCCATATGGTGACCACATTGCGATACCTGTTTTCTGGAGGTAGAAGAATTGTCAAACAAAATAAAGTTGTTGGAGAGAATAATTTCCAACAAACATTCGATCAAATTAATTTCTTCAGAATCTACACCTTTCTTGAATAAAAATTCTCTAGTCCAAGAAATGCCTAATTTCTGGGATATGACTGTGTATAAATCACATACGTCAATAGTAAAGAAATTATACATTTCAACAAATTCTAAATTATTAATAGCTTCTAAAAAGTTACATGAATTGGAACATATTTGTGATTCCCAATTCAGATACTTCTTAAGCTTGGAGTCTACAAGCTTAGCACAGGCATAGGTCAATGACCCCCTACCATCCACAATGGGTTGGAGGGGTGGGTTACCTAGATCTTTGTGAATGTTTGGTGCTCCAAACATAACCAAATACCTAGGCTCTGTCATATTTAAATAGTTAAATGTATCAATATCAATAGTAGCTTCTAGAAATAAATAATTTATTATTATTTTAACTCTCTGGTAAGGTATATTTACTTAGGTTCATAGGTTCATAGGTTCATACTAGGCTATCTGCCCGAGGGCATTTACAAGCCTAGCCCATCGTTTTGTGGCTTACGCCACCCCTTTAGTACGGGGAACTAAACCCATTATTTTGCTGTGCCTCTGTCGAGCAATGACACTGAGGTGATCCCTGGGGTATATCTGCGATCTCCCATCCATTGGTCAAGATTTCTCTTGAACAAGGCCAGCGAGGTGCTCTGCCTCACATGTACCGGGATTTTGTTCCACAGCATAGGGAGTCTTTGGGTGATGAATCTATCCCTCCAGCACGTCCTATTAATAGTCGTGTCAAGGTTTAAGTCTCCCGCCCTTGTGGTTCTGATGGATCTGGATTTTTTGAGGTGAAGCATATTCATCAAATCTGGGTTAGACATGGCCTTGTATGTTAGGCAAAGGTCACCTCTGAGCAAGCGGTGGCGACTGAGTAGAGCTGGAGTTCTTTCAGTCGGGCAGCATAGGACAGATTTTTGAGACCCTTTATCCTTTTGGTGAGGAACTTTTGTGGCCTCTCCAGCTGCTGCAAGTGTCGGGTCAGATACATTCCGAATGGGGCATTGTACTCAATCATTGGTCTGATGAGTGATGAGTAAAGGGAGACTATGACCTCCCTTGATCTAGATGAGAAACCCTTCATGATAAGGTGGGCAATGTAGAAGGTCTTCCTAACTACTTTAGCTACATGGGTGTCGAATGACAGACTACTATCAACCTGGGTCCCCAGGTCCCTGATAACTACTTCTGCGCTCAGTGTATTGCCACCTATTTGGTAGCTAGGGGTAACCTTGTTTTTCCCGAAGGGTATGACTATGCATTTTTTGGCATTTAACTTTAGGCCGTGGCTCTGGCACCAGTTATCCGTTTCTGTGAGACCCTTCTGAAGGATATCTGTGTCAGATGTGTTTTCTACTATGGCCCAGTTTGCAGTCATCTGCAAACTTGGTCAGCCATAACCCTCCTGTGTTTGCTTGTACTTGGAGAAGTAGATGCCAAACAAGAGTGGGCCCAGGACTGAGCCCTGTGGGACACCACTTGTGACAGGCTTTGAGTCTGACATGGCGCCAGCAACTCTGACCCTGTGGGTTCTGTCACTCAGCCAGTTTGCAACCCATCTTGTGATGTATGGGTTGACATTTAAGCTGATGAGTTTTTCAATGATACCCGAGTGGGGTATTGTATCGAAGGCCTTAGCCAGATCGAGGTAGGCTGTATGGACTGCCTTTCCCTCATCAATGGCTTTGGTGACTGTTTCGAAAAAGTCAACCAAATTTAAAAGGCATGATCTGCCTTTGACAAAGCCAAACTGGGTCGGATCCAAAGTCTGCAAATTCCCTATGTCTTTATTTATGAGGTCCATTATGATTCTCTCCATGGCTTTGCAGATAAGGCTTGTCAAACTAATGGGCCGGTAGTTTCAAGGGTCGGTGGAGGCACCGCCTCTGTGAAGTGGTACCACAGTTGCAGTGCGCCACTCCTGGGTGCGTATCCAGAGGTAAGACTTTGATTAAACAGCTGTCCTAGCTGTGGGTTTAATTCCTCATTGAGTTCATGGAGCACACAGCCGGGGACACCATCAGGTCCCATGGATGCTGTATTTTTTGCTTTGGAGAGAGCAGTTTTCACTTGGACGTTGGAGATGTTTGGGGGGCTGCAATTGTTTGGTATAGATATCCCTCCTTTTGGGAGAAGTTTGCACTGAACCTGTCAGCCAGTATGTTGGCAATGTCTGTAGGGTCAGTAATCTTCACATCAATTTGAACTAGCTCTGAGCATATCTGGGAGTTTCCTCCCAGGTTTCTAACATAGCTAAAGAAGGCCTTATGATTGTCTTTTGAGTCTTTAGCTATTTTTCTCTCGAAATTTGCTTTGGAAGATTTTATGAGAGCTCTTAGTTTTTTACTTATAGTGATCAAGGGTGTCTTACCTTTTAAGGATTTTGCTCTATCTTGTAGTAGCTTCCTCCTTTTGTTGTAGAGTTTGTTTATGGCTGGGGTCCACCAGACTGGACGCTTGCCTTTGGTACAAAGAGTCTTTGTTTTGTTTGGGATTGCCTTATCCATGCAGTCCTGTAGGTGCTGGTAGAAGGCATTTGTAAGTGATTCAGCGGCTTGAGTACTGTTTTCCGCCGGCTCGGGGGCCTTAAAGGAGGCCACACTAGTCTTTAGAAGTGTGAAGTCGGCTTTTGAGAAGTTCTTTACTGTGGTCTTTTTTATTTCAGGTGGGGGTGGGATGAGGACCTCCAGCGAGATTAGTTTGTGGTCTGATCTCACCAGTGAGGGGTATGCCTCCGGTGTTGAACATTGTGCTCCCATGTTCGTGATGATGAGATCAAGTATGTTGTCTCCTCTTGTGGGGATGGTGACTAGTTGTTCCATGGCATTTGAATTTATGAATTCCAGGAACTTTTGGGCTAGGGTGTTTGGGCTTGAGTAGTGTTCCCAGTCTATATTAGGGTAATTGAAGTCACCTAGTATGATGGTGTTTGGTGATACATTTATCCCCTCTAGTGTTTTCAGGAAGGCCATATGAGGTTCCTGAGTTTGTGAGGGTGGCCTGTAACATGCTACAATTTGCAGAGCAGTCTTGCCTATGGTTAATTGCACCTGGATGGTCTCCGATGCATCGTGCGTTGCCACCAGTCTTGAGGTGTGGGTGTCCTTGATGAATATGGATACCCCTCCTCCTTTCTTGGTATTGTCCAGATTTTGGGGCCGGAACGCGTGATATGAGGTAAAACCTGATAGCGCTGGGGTGCTCTCGGGAGCCTTGAACCAGGTTTCTGTCACAGCACAGACATCGATGTTCTCCATACTGAGAAGGGCCTCGAGTGCGTGCATTTTGAGATTTAGACTTCTGGCATTGAGCAGCATTACCCTTAGTTTTTCCTTTTTGTGTTCTAGGGTGGTAGGTTTAGAATTTGAGCCTTGCCTAAAAAGGCACTATGGGGTGGCAAGAGCCTTTGCCAATATCCGGAATCCCAGGGTGACAGGTGCAAGCCGTCCCTTGCGAGCAGCGTGGCTTGTCCAGCATGTCATCCCAGGCAGACAGACACTGGATCCCCTTTGAATGACACCAGTGTTTAAGCCAATTGTTAAAGTTGATCATCTTATCTCTGTATTGTGGCATCATTCTTGGTGAAGGTAGGATACTGCTCAAGGTCAGGGTCATACCTGCCTGGGCTACATAATCAGAGAGCTCCTCAATGTCTCTTTTCATGTAGTCCAAGGAGGTACATCTCAGGTCGTTTACACCAGCGTGGACAATGACTGAGTCATATTTGTACCTGCTGTTGAGAGACTTGAGTGCTTGCGTTATGTGGCGGATTCTAGCGCCCGACAGGCAGCTTACTGTGACCTTCTCCTTACTCAGTCTGGTGAGCGGGGCGTCAGTGTGTCTGACTATGGAGTCACCAATGACAAGTGTGTCTGGCATAGTGTTTGGCCTTAAGGGCTGTGACTGTTTGACACTCTGACTGTGAGGTCTATGTGTTGCAGGTGTTGTGTTCTGAGGTGGTGGTTGTTTGGGTGTCTGCTTTGGTGGCCTCTGTTGTTTTGGTAAATTTTTGATCAGAGCCTCCGAGTATGTCTTTGTGTGTTTATGTGTATGATTTGAGGTTGTAATGGTACTATGTGAGACTGGGTCTATAGTGTGTGTGGTAACCTTCTCCTCCTGACTGGTCTTGCCAGTCCTATGTTGAGAGAGCTCAGCCTCCAGTTTGGCCGTATAGTTGCATCTCTCGCATGTATTTGTGTTTTGTGGGAGGAGGAGAGGGTTGTCTGTGTACATGAGGCAATTGTAACATTGCCTCAATATTATTCATTCTTAGATGCACCAATATAAGCTTCGGTTTCCAGTATGTTTTTTATTCTATTCTTGTAGTCATCATCATCATCCATAAAAATAAACCCCCCCCCTTATCTGGTTTCATTACTCTTACATCCTGTAGTTTCAAGAATTCTAGAGCATCTCTATCACTGTTCATGATATTTGAACAGGTTAGGGGGTAGATAGGCTTATTTAAGACTGCCCTAATGTCCATCTCACATATTTTTTCAAAAAGGCTTAGGGGATTCTGTAGTGGTGGATTAAAAATACTACTCACTCTACAGTCTTGATTAGTATAACCACTGTTGCCCAACGAAACAATCAAATTTAACTTACGCAAGAATATCCGTAAGTCCAATTAAGTCCTGGGAAAATCCGCGCATACAGTGGGTACAAAAGATAATCCTTTTGCTAAGATATCAATCAATTCACTTGGGACATCAAGGGAAGAGTAGTTATAAATCTTAAAATCCCCAGTAAATTTATCAAGATCTTAGGCACTGTTCTCTCTGGGGATTCATTCCTTCCATCATCATGTTGCATATCCTTGATTAATGCCATCTCTGATTCTGTTTCTTCTGACGTCATCTGGTTGTTGTACCTCCCTGTTGTTGTGCTTGCCCATTCTTCCTGCCCCTCTGAAAACCCTGATCACTGGGCTGGTTGACATTCCTCTGCCGGTCTCTAAGATGGTTGCTATGTCGCACCGATGCTTGCGCTCCTCCCTGCACTTGGGTATCTTCCATCTCCTCATTTATACCCGTCTCAGAGCTCGATTTGTCATGTTGACCACCCAGGTGTGCATTTACACCTTTGTATCCATTCTGAGATCCCGGGAGGGGGGGGGGTGGATAGCTCTTCTCATTATCATAGTCCCGCTCGTCTCTAGATAATTTTTTTCATTTTGACTTCCCTTAATTTCACCAAAGTGCTAACAATTCTGATAAAAATCCAGGAAAATTCATACTTATACTTAGGGAAGTTCTCATCCTGTTTAATGCCATTTTCTAATGCTGTCAAATCATTTTTCAGCATTACAAGCGGTGGTGGTGCTGCAGTAGCATTGTCGCTTCACAGTATGACGTTGTCCTGTTCGATTCTCAGCTAAAGCGTCTTCTGTGCGGAGACATGCGTGAATGGCCGTACCTTCATTGAAGGTTGTGCATCAGAGCTGGCAACTCGGTACGTAAAAATCCACTGCCAATCATTAGCGGGCCGGGGTTCCACTGTGGCGACCCCGAACCGGGAAAAGCTGAAAGATACAACAACAACAATCTGTCCCTCATACTGTTTGATGAGCAATTCGAGGAACTCACAGCCCTGTGTATTGAATAGTTTCAGTAATTCCAGATGGAAAGGTGAGTTCCTCACTAAGCCTTTAGGAAATCTCCATTGCCTAAGACCTTTAGGTATCTGCCTTCTATGAATACATTCCTTGAAGTATGCAATTTCATTTTGCAATTTCCTAAGTTTAAAAAGTTTTTGGTCAAACATTTTTAAGTTAAACACAATCTTTCCTTGCCCAGTTCTATTGTTGTTTGAACCAGTATGTGGTAACACACTCCCATTATTACTATTCAAAGTAACAGGAATGCTTAACCATGCAGTTAACAGTGGAATTACTGTGTTGTCACTACTATTTCTAGCACTTGTTTGACCATTAATTCTCATTTGTTCATCACTAGGATTTTGCTTTTGTGTATTTTCCCTATTATTTGCAGTCATAAGCCTCCCATTCAAAGGTAGTGAATACCTGGAATACATGCTGAGTGGAGCTGCACAAGCGAATGCATAAGATAAATTCACATGCTGTGGCTGTTCAGCCCTTAAATTGGCCATTGAAACAGAATGCTCCATGTAGTTTGCAGTATGTCATTTCTTCATTAAATCATCCACTCTCCCTGTCAGTTGTTGAATGACAGCAGTCAACTCAGCAATAGAACCATTACTGTTGTTTAAAGGTTCACTGGATTCATTTTGTGAAAATAACAATGTAGATGCTGGAACTTCTTCACTCATCTTTACGAATACAACTACAACTAGCTAAATATTAAAACGAACTTCAAAAACAAAAAAGAGATGATAGTTCCAACAAACACGTTTATTGTTAGCGCTTTCATCCACTACAATCAGTAAACTCCTTCAGACATCAACCATTCATTCACACAAGTTTAAATAGGATGTGTAACCATGATATCACTTCCTGAGATTCTTAAAGCTGCATCCCACATAAAATTCACTTGTCAATGCAAAGGGTATAACTGCATCTAAAATATCAACTAAAAAACTCATTTGTTTCATCTACATGTACTTGCAGTGCTTCTTATAACCTCTTCAAGTAGGTTGCCTCAGAATCATCTTACCTGATATATCCTTCCATAATTTTGGCTCTAATCTCTACCAGTACAGAATCCCAGTTAGTTCTGATTCAGCCCTTGCCAGCTTAGACAAAATTGGATCTAATTTTCCTTCCATTTTATCACATGAAACTGTTAAGATGCATATATATATATATATATATATATATATATATATATATATATATATATATATATATATAGTATCCCCAAGGCCTCCTACCTGCCTACCTGTCATAAACTTTTCCTTAACTCAACACTAACTCTATCTCTCCTATATCCATGTCCCTCCAGACAGTTATACTTCATAAGTTTGATGTTTTAGAATGTCAAATCTCACAAGCACCAGCCAATATGTAAATGATTCACATTGATTAAAACTGACAATAAACTTTTACAAGTTCACGCAGGATGAAACACCATCCCTATATGACCACCAACTTAGGCTACACAGCACCCTTGTAAAAGACAGTATATGTTTTCAAGTGGACATTGATTGTTAACTTGAAGTCTATAAATTATATGAGAGGCAAACTGTGAATTAAATGCGAGAAATATTTCTAGCATGTGTTGGCTGTTGCAGGTATACTGTGACTTGTATATTATTCTATAATACTGTTTTTGTAAATATATACTGTTTGAACTTATGCCTATTCAGACCATGGTGGAAAAGTATGGAGAGACCAGTCCACCTACCTGGCTCATAAAAAGTAAATAAATGAAAATAAAATAAATAAATATATTTTGGCCAACTAACAATTCCTGCCACAACATATCTTATATTCTGATGCATGTCCTCTTGTTTAGCTGAGCTGCCATCTGTAGAGATAATCTCAGTGTTATACTGCATTTGAAAGATAAACTGGATCCTAGTAACTGAATAATTTGTGATCCAATAATCCATTTCCTCCAAGAGAATGTTCTCAATGCTCCACTCCATCTTGGATGGTTCTGCTACATCACTGTAAACATTTCCTGTTGCTTATTCTGTCCATTGTTCTGTTTACACATGGTAATACAGGAAATGGCTCAACAACCTTATGGCCATACCCCCTCCCCCCGTGCCTACACTTCATTTTAAGAGTTAGTAATTTGTTTAGACTGAGGCTGCATCCGTTCTGATATTCCCACTGCCATTCCTACTTTATAAATCCATCTTTTCTTTATTTTGACCATACACATAAGTATCTTGGCATTGATACTTTATTTTAACTACAGGATTCTTCATAATCTGGACATCCTGATTATGTTCTGTCAAAGTAAGTTTATTGTTATGTTCCCAAATCCTTCTTGCCTCATTCTTATGCAGGTCTTCAGTTTCTGTATAACAATTAAATGATTCACCTGTTTGACTATTGCATTTAGAAAGACTTTTGCTAAATCAAGTGTAGATGATAGTTGGGTACAATGAACTCTGTATTACAAGATATTTGGTTTATTCTTATAAGTATGAATCTCTTGTCAACAGAGCCTTAACTAGGGCAAGCCAATTAGGAAACAAGGTGTTGGAATAATGTCATGCTAGCAAACGACAACAGTTTCATGTTGAACAGACCCCTCACTCAATGTGTCACATGCAGAGCTCCTACTAGCATAACAAGACTGTTGGAAGAAATGCACAATAGTCACACAATGAAGGTGGAGTTCTTTCAGACCATTAGTCATATTTTCCCAGTATTTATATATCCTGCATACACACAGCACTTACCCTGGGGATCACATCAGTCGCCCTGCTAGACAGGGGCCAGGGAAGTAAATAGTGTAGGCATAGGTGCCGGAAGTTGGTGAAGACTTGGGGTGGCAGAGGGTGAAATGGGCACTTAGTGATTTAAAAAGGGCAATTTGTTATAACTATTTACTACCACAACATAGATTCACTTGGAGGACTTTTTAAGCTTAGCCAATTCCCTTTTGGTGCTTGAATTAACATTTTCTGATTGGTCTTACCTATCCCATGGCTGATAATTGTGTATTAGCCCTAGTGAGAACAACTATGATCATTCCATACATAATTTAAGGGGACCCATATAAGGGATGCAGCATTTACATGTGATGAGGGAGATTCAGAAAATAGTGTGAAGGGTTAAAATAGGGACATATCATCAGGCTTGAAAATAGGAACATTCCTCCAAAACAGGGACAGTTGGGAGATCTGATAAAAAGAGATGACTGATGCTGTAGCAGAGTTTTAGCTAAGGCATGATTTTATTAGTTGTGATGTCTGCATGAGTGTTAAGCACTTGGGATAGGTCAAGTAAAAAACCTAGGTATCTCTGTTTAATGAGAATAGGTATCATATTCTTGCAGAAATTCCTATTGGATATAATGGGCTTTATATTGCCTGGTAAGGATTCCCAGATTATGGGTGTTCATACAGAGAATCATTGCCTATGCATATTAGATGTATGTATGATCTGTATAAGTATGGAGTGGACTGGGACAGAGATTTAAGTGTGCATGGAGGCAAATATCTGTCTGGGATTCTTTGTGGTACTGCTAGCTTTCATCTTTTTTAAACAATAATATTTGGACTATTGCCCTTCTCCAGTAGTTAAGTTAACATTCTCTCAGCTTGCAAACTGAAGGCATCCTTAAACTGTTACAATGCTCACACTTGACTGCTGTTGAGTGTGTCTTCTACAAGACCAAACCAGCAGTAAAGAAATTCCCTATCCAAAGAACTCATGAATATTGCCCAGCTCACTACATTACAGACCTTGCTTCTGTAATCACTTGTCAGATAAATCCTGTTAGCATGATTTAAGTATTGGCATTCCTGTCATAGTCTGTTAGTATTATTTTATAGTTCCCTACAATCTGTTGCACCACACTTTCTCGTTAAGTCAGCTTATTTACATCTCCTGGGCATGGTTTCACATATTGGCATTCAGATTTAGTTTTTTTTTTTTTTTGGAGGGGGGGGGGTGCTAAAATGGGCGATAACTGAGAACGCTGCACCAGACAAGTGTTTTTGCATAGATAGTTCTCAGCACTTACGGCAATTGAAAGACATCTACGAACCCCTGCATAGCATCTCAGCTACAGCTCTCAGCTTCTTTGCTCAATAATCACGGACAAAGCCAAGTTACTCATACCTCTCAAGTGACCTCATTATGAGGACCATCCCACATTTTGAGTCTTGAAGTCCATGTTCCTCACTGTTTCACATTTAGTGATAAGATTTTTTTTTTCTAATTAATGACACGGATAGTCAACAAACATGCTCAGCAATCTTGAATAACGTTTTACTTTGGTTATACTTAGTACAAGTAACAGTTTCGGGTGATAACGGGAAACAGTGGACTTTATTTGCACTTACGCGAGGCACAGTGCTCTCCAATCTCGCCTTGAAAATGCAGTACTAAATTGCCAAACTAATTAAAAGCTATCATGCTATATTATGTCATGGACAATCTTACGTTGCTGCAATCCTGAAATGTTTTTACGCAATTTTGATTTAATGTCAGTATCACAGTACATTACCACATAATGTTTACTTTTACAAAATGAGAAAGTAACCAGATACCACAGACAACACACTTAAACATACAAAAAATATTTACATTAACTTTTCAATACTATATGAAGCGCCTGATCAACTGCACATAATTTATACCAACATTGTCTGCTGATAAAAGAAAAACTACTACAAGAATAACCCGGAACAAACTAAACTCTGAGTTTGCATTACAGGCACATTTATTCAATCAACACAGTATTACAAAATAAAACATATTTACAAACAGCAAATAACATATTGATCCCATATATCAAGAAGCTTACATAAAAGAGCGCATTATCCCTGAACACCAGCCCCACAAACTACAAAATAAACTTTCCTTAGCTATGTAAATATCAATGCAGAAAATATAGGACATAAAAACAGAATATAATGACACACACACACACACACCTTTGTGGAATCCCTTTCTGCTGAAATGGCACTACCGGAATCCCTGCTGAAATGGCACTACCACACACACACACACACACACACACACACACACACACACACACACACACACACACACACACACACACACACACACACACCTACCTTTGTGGAATCCCTGCTCTCTGTTGAAACGACAGTACTGGAATCCCTGCTGCTTAAACAAACCGCACTACTGGAATCCTGCTTGGACACAACATGGCATCTCTGCTGATGATGTCAGCAGACAGTAGAAAGTTTAAATGAAAAGCGCCAGGAAATTGGGAATGTACCATTCCCTCAAAAGTGGGGGGGGGGTGCCACTTCCCCCTCACTCTATGGTTCCGGCATCCATGAATGTGGGATGAAATAGCCAGGGAATTGTTATGGCTAGGCTTGTATAGGCCCTAGGGCCAATAGCCTAGTACCAACCTATGAACCTATATGTAGCACTTCTCTACTCATGGTAACCTTGCTTGCTATTTAGTAATGTCACCTGCTTGGCACAGAGCATGTAATACCTAGGTAAACAGTGTGTCATGCACAGCTGCAGTACTAGTACTAGTCAGGAGGTGTACTATCTGGTAATGTCACCTATTGGGCAGAGAACATGTAACACCTAGGTAAACAGTGTGACATGCATTGCTGCTGTACTAGTACTAGTCATGATATGTATTATCTGGTAATGTCACCTGTTGGGCAGAGAGCATGTAATACTTAGGAAAACAGTGTGACATGCACAGCCACATTACTAGTACTAATCAGGAGGTGTACCATCTGGTAATGTCACCTATTGGGCAGAGAACATGTAACACCTAGGTAAACAGTGTGACATGCATTGCTGCTGTACTAGTACTAGTCATGATATGTATTATCTGGTAATGTCACCTGTTGGGCAGAGAGCATGTAATACTTAGGAAAACAGTGTGACATGCACAGCCACATTACTAGTACTAATCAGGAGGTGTACCATCTGGTAATGTCACCTATTGGGCAGAGAACATGTAACACCTAGGTAAACAGTGTGACATGCATTGCTGCTGTACTAGTACTAGTCATGATATGTATTATCTGGTAATGTCACCTGTTGGGCAGAGAGCATGTAATACTTAGGAAAACAGTGTGACATGCACAGCCACATTACTAGTACTAATCAGGAGGTGTACCATCTGGTAATGTCACCTATTGGGCAGAAAACATGTAACACCTAGGTAAACAGTGTGACATGCATTGCTGCTGTGCTAGTACTAGTCAGGAGATGTACTATCTGATAATGTCACCTGTTGGGAGAGAACATGTAATACCTAGGTAAACAGTGTGACATGCACAGCTACAGTACTAGTACTAGTCAGGAGATGTACTATCTAGTAATATCACCTGTTGGGCACAGAGCATGCAATACCTAGGTAAACAGTGTGACATACATTGCTGCATTCCTGGTGATGCCTGCACCATGTGTAAACAACTTTGTTAACAATAACACTATGTTCTGAACCCTTTCTAACAGTTATTATATTGTACTTGTATTTCTCTCCAGTTATATCATAGTTTACTGCACATGTATGATCATACCTCTCAACCTGGAAACATCAAAAATCTGGACAAGGCCCATGAAAAATAAGTACAAATCTGTATGCTGATTAACGTAAAATTTGCATACATAATTACACAACCCCACCCACTCTAATGGAATTGTAGGATATCAACTTTCAAATGCAAGCTGAAGAACAGACAACAAAAGTATGGCACCAGAGTCCCCCTGCAGCCATTCCAATGTCCCATTACCTGGCTATTTCACCCCATTTACCATAACACTAATGTGTGCATACTGCTTTACTTCTACAATGATTATTTGGATTTTATGTTTACATTTTATAGCACAATGCACAAACACTAAGAGATATCTGCTAAACAAAGCAATACTGTCTCACAATGAAAATAAACTTGGCATTAAAACTTCTCTGCACTTGAAATTCACATTCATTGAAACAGCAAACCCACACCACATCCAAAGGAAATGCATATGGCCGGTGGTGGATAAAGATTACCTTTGGCCTATTTTCAAATCAGAGGCCCCTTGAACACAAAACAAGAAACATACATGCGTTCTTTGATATACCTTTGTGACTTTATTAAATTATATTCCTTGTATAATACAGCACAATTGTTAGACTTAAGTTAGAGCGCATTTTAAATTTATTGTCTGAACATTTTTCCAGTAGGCAATGAAACAAAAGGCATGAAACAATGATGACAAAAATGCCATATTCAGAACATTTCCATAACAGTCTACTTCTACACACACACACACACACACACACACACACACACACACACACACACTAGTATATATATATATATATATATATATATATATATATATATATATATATATATATATATAAAATATAGAATGACACTACTGTAAGCCACAGGCATTTTGCACAGCTTCTTGCACTTATTTTCAATGGGGGGGGGCAAAAGGCCAAAAACCAGGGACACATTTTAAACATTGCTTGTATAATTTTGGAAAGTTGCTTGAATAAAATGTGGTGTTATCATCATGCATTTCACTACCAAGGCTTGAACCCATGACCCTGTGCACTACAGTCAGAGCAACATACCACTAAGCCAAATCAGCAGTTTCCTGAAAGACAGCATGACTGAAACTTAAATGGCTATCATTTAATGAATTCAGTTCTCACTTCTCACCATAGCTCTCAATCTCTTAAGCACAAAAAAAAAACTGGACAAAGCTAATAATGGGGGATTACAGAATTCAGTTATCACTTCTCACCATAGCTCTGAAGTCAACGTCAGCACAAAAAACCTGGTCAAAGCCAATAATGGGGGAATACAGCCAGAAAATAGGGACACATTTCAAATAATGATCTTATAAACTTAGGAAATTGTTAAAATAAAATGTTTTGTGTTACCATTTATTTTCCGAAGAATATGAAGTCTGAAATTCAAATGCCAAAATCCTGAAAACAAATTTAATTAGGAACAGAACAAAAATATGAGGAGAACAAAAATAAGTGGTATAAATTCACAAGTGATGGTGCTTAGGGACTTTAGGCTCTTTTTACCTGTACCTAAGGTACAGGGTTTGAGCCTGAGTACCTATAGCCACCAGATGTAGTCAGTTGGGGAAGTGTTCACACACACACACACACACACACACACACACACACACACACACACACACACACACACACACACACACACGCACACACACGCACACACACGCACACACACACACACACACACACACACACACACACACGAAGAGCATGAACACTTTGGAGGACTGACAGTTGGGACATGAGAGGAAACAACATCCCTTCCGCATATACAAACTCAGACACAGGGATGTGCAGAGTCTGCACAGCTAATTGCTGTACCATTACCATTGTGCTCACCTGTATTGCACTCAGTTATAAATGTGTCACCTCTTTCTTCCTCACTCATAGATTTTTTTTTTCCTTTTTCTTTTTCAGAAAGAAAATTGTCCTGTTATCAGCTCCACCTTGTAAATCTGGATATTCTACAATTTTCAGACTTTACAGTTTGTTCCAAATGTTTGACCTCTTCCAGTAAGCCAACATGATGGTCAGATTTAGTCACAGAGGAAGCTAGGTTCATTTGGTGTAGGCTTTAAGAATTTGTTGTGGTGCTTTAGAAAGCATTCCACAACAGATTAACACAAATGGTTTCAGATCTGCAGGTGTTAATTTTATAATAATCTTGAATATTCAGAGAGCATCCTGTAATACAGGCCTTTTTAAATTAAACAACTGATTTATTTATTGAAACAAGGTAACAAAAATATTTTGCACATGCATTGTGCATATATGGTGTACCTCAGTGACTGGATCATTTTTTAACTTCAGCAGGCTGTCCCCAGTATACGCATTTTTCCTTGACCAAATCTCTTGTTGTTTTGTCTTTAATTTATTTGTGTTATGGTCACCCTGTCTGTACTGTTAAATTATAAGACTGCATCATTGCTTTGCTCCACAACTTACATTTGTTTTTGCATAGTTTTCTTGCTTGCTTTATTTATTTATTTTGTGCCCAGTTCATGGGGTAATGGTGATATGCGTATAAAAATGCATATATTTTTGTAGAACACGGGCATGCATACATATACACATAAACAAACAAATACACACACACATACACAGACACAGACACATACAGACACACACACTTCAAGTGAAAACAGTACCTGAGCTCTACAGTTGTTTGTTTCCCAAGCAGATAGCAGGCAGGAAAACTGCAACTCTGTTCACCCCCATTCTCTCAATAAACTCTTACAGATTCCCCATTCTATAATAAGCAGCAGCAACTCCAGAAACTCTCCTACCGATCCCTGAACCTCATGTGCATTCAAACAGCTGGAAATAAGCTCATAGCTCAATTCCGACAGGCTGACAGAGCTGACGTCATCGCGCACATGATGACATCAGCTCAAAAGCGCAAATGAAAGAAAATTCAAAAATAAAGCTGGAACAAACTCGGAAATGAAGGGGTGCCACTTGGGAATTGTGGCACCTCATTATTTGGACCCCAAAACTCATTTTTTACTGAGTAATTTGGTACGGTTGGGGGGGTGATCATTCAACTGCTATACTATTCTTCATTCATACATATAACCTTTCTTGCAGGATTCACAATTTTCCTTCATTCAGTAGTTTGTGTGACAATGGTATCATGCATTTGCTGTGCATTTCATATACATGCCACATATGCCCCTTCTAGTGGAGCAGAGAGTGGTGGTGGTAGTATTTCCACCCTGTTCTCCTCCTCTTTACTATCATATTTTGATTGTTTCTCTGGATTCCCTAGTGCCATGTTGTGTAGAATGTAGGAAACCATAAACAAAAAGGAGGTTTTAACTGGACTGTGTTGCCGTATGCCACCAGAACTATTCAGATATTAAAAATGCATTTTCCAGTTCCTGAAAAAACACTGTATTATGTTCCATCAATGGTAGTGGACACAACCATTGACCTTCTGTGTAAGAATCTATGGGACCACATGGATGTTATCAACTCAGGTACTATCTGTAATCACCTAATAAATATCTCAGTAGTATCAATGCATGGTATATGAAACTGAGATACAATACATGAATCAGTGCATGGTATATGCGACTGAGATGCAATACATTTCCATCATGGCTACCACCTAGAGTGCAGAAAGACACACTGATTATGCAGTGTCTGTTTTCACATACTACTTGATAGTTCAACAACAATACTCTTGCTTATTGAGGTATGTATATGCATTATTGCTACACATATGCTATCTACTGCAACAATGACGTCTGGTAGATGCAAGATTATTTAGAAGCTTTGCCTGATGGGATTCAGTCCTTATATAACCAAAACATTTATATGCTGCTGCTGGACATGTGACAACGAACAAGCAGAAATGGCTGCAGAATGGGACTAGCAGCAGTTTCTATATGCGATATGTTCAGCCATGTCCCCTGTAGGTCTTCTTAAGGTGCCCATAACCAGAATGGTCACAGCAGTTATAACCCTAGCTTGCAGGGGTGTGGGCTAACCTCATCTAACTGGCACCTCCTCTGCCTCATACAGCTGGCATAGCTCAAGATGTGCTTATCCAAGTGCAACCTATCCCACTGCTTTTTTCTAGAAAAAGAAGTGAAAACAATACATGGTCAAATGTGCCTTCTGAACTTATATATGGTATTGCCTGCAAACACACACACACACACACACACACACACACACACACACACACACACACACACACACACACACACACACACACACACACACACACACACACAGTTGCCAGCGCTGAGATTAGAACGCCTGCTTATCTAGTTGTATGAACTATAGTGTTACGTACTTATCACATGCGCCATGACAACAATATGGTATAGGACATCAGGGTCCATCTGTTGCAGTGATGATATCAATGGCTAGAATTTTTATAAGAATAAATGCCAAATTAAACATTTTGTTTTTACGTATAGGTTGAAATCAGGAGTTGTTTGCTTATACAGTTGTAATCTGTTTGGTTTCCATGTATGACTGAGCTCTTTTCACACTTTACAGATGGTGATGTTTCAGGTCACTACTTTTCTACGTTCATTTGAATACTGTTTTCACACTGATTATACACTGGCAGTGCACAGTCTCAGCCTCATTGTCTATGATTCCCTTTTGCCTTAGCACATGATGTTAGCTATATATCTTCACAGTGCCATTGGACAATTTGAATATGAAATGCAGCCCAGAGACGTTAGTGCAGTATTCACACTTGTACTTTTTATGTCAGCCAGTTTAATTACTTCAGGGAATTTAGAACAATATTTTGCAAATATCAAACAATCGCTTCGCTAAAATGAAGCAAATCTTTGTCTTGTTGTCTTCATGGCCTTCCTGGTACTGAATATGTTAGCATCAATTCTTTGGAATATCGTAATTGAATGAAACACATTTGCACAACTCTGCACTATGTGTTCTTGCATAAATGACATTCTGGCTGAATGCATTATATATCTTTCTTTCTATGTGTTTTGCTATCCCAGACGTGATTCATGCAGGCACTTATTTTCTATATTTGTGAGACCTATTATTTTGTCAACCTTGAATACTACATTAAAAAAATGAATGCAAGTTATTTCTCCCGTAAAGAAAAACAAGATTGTATTTCTTTATATGGCAATGATTATTATTTCAGAAGAACCCCTCAATGTAACTTTTTCAGTAACTGAATTTCTTAGTCAGTTTCAATGAATTTCATAATCATTTTACTTGTTATACAGTAATTGGTAGATGTGGCATTAATCAAGCAATGTATTCAAAATAATAATGGAAGCAGGCAACGGAATGAACTAGGCAGTAGTAAAAATCGCAAAGAGTGTTCCACAGATGCAGGGGTCAGTGGCCCTTTAGGTCTTAGGAAACCGAGTAGTTTTGTTCCACACAATCATCCCCTAGTTGAAGCATATTTAAAATTAACTGAAGATCAAGTGTTTAATTCTTATGATACACGTGATGAACAGTATGTGCAGCATAAGAACAATTTGTCATATGCTGAGAGAGGAGCTTTGAGAGCCCTACAGAATAATGATCACATAGTGATTAGATGGGAGGACAAGGGAGGTCTGATAGTGGTGATAGATAGATCACATTATGAGCAGTCGATGTGCTCAATGTTGAGCGATGGCAGCTTTTATGAGAGGATTACAGTGAATGATGTACATAAGGTGATGTCTTTGGTTAGTCGATGTATAACAGACATCTTCTCTACCAATCTTGTCACAGAAGATGTTTTTTTTTTCATTTTTGAAGGTGGCCAATCCTTTAATTCCACTTATTCAAGGTCTTCCTAAGATCCATAAGCATGCAACTGATCCACCGATGAGACCTATAGTGGCATGTGGTGGATGGGTTACAGAGCCACTCTCACTATATGTTGAGAAGGCCCTAAGACCTGTTATTAATCTGAATTCAGTGGTCTTGAGGGATTCAAAACAGTTTTTATTAGATCTCTATCAGTGTATGTCCTCTATCTCTGACATTGAGAATATTATCTTTGTTACGTTTGATGTTCAATCTTTATTTACGATGACACCCAATGGGCTGGGCATCCAGTATGTGCATGATTATCTTTTGTTACATAGTGAATATACTTCAGCTCAGGTTGATCTTATTTGCTATCTTTTGGAGATGGTGCTCGAAAATAATGTTTTCACCTTTAATGGTGACATGTACTTACAGAAACATGGCGTAGCTATGGGCACTTCTTATGCCAATAGCTACGCCAATATGTTTCTAGCACACTGGGAGAACAATAGCTTGTTTCCCACCCAGGGCTTTAAGGAACATGTATTGTTCTATCGACGTTTTGTCGATGATCTGTTTTTGCTTTGGAAGGGACCTATTGATAGTTTGATTGCTTTTCATGATATGATGAACAATTTAACGGTGTGTTTAAAGTTCACTTTTACTTGGTCTTTTGATCATAATGAATTCTTGACTTGTATATTGAAAAGTTTCCTGGGAATATTATTAATACAGGTGTGTATCGTAAAACTTGTCATAGAAATGCATTTCTTTTTAGGTCCAGCATGCACCCAGGGTACATTTTTAGAAATCTGATTAGAGGCCAAGGGATTAGGGCCTCTAGGTTGAATCCTACTATGCCAGGTTTCTTAGAAGAGATAGATAACTTGGGATGCAAGTTACAAGAACGCGGGCACACACCCTTGGAGATTGCAAAGCAATGGTCAGATTTAGATCAGCTCAGAATGATTAAGGCGAGTCCATATTTTGGACCCGCATTAGATGTATGTGTTGGCCCTGAGAATAGATCTTCCATCTCAGGAGTCAAAGTTCCTTTGTTTTATACCAGTGACCATAAGGACATCACTCAGTTGTTTAGTCAGTTTTGGGGAATCTTGCAAGTAGATGATGGTCTACGGAAGATTGTAGGTGATAAACCTATGTTCTGGTTTAGGAACTGTAAGAATCTGAAAAGACTTTTATGTTATGAGAATAATTATAGTAGAGTACCTTTATGTGTTGGCTCTACTATACCATGTGGTGGTTGTAGTTTTTGTCCATATATTAATACTGCTGAAGTTTTCTCTCATCCTGACCTCTGTAAGGAATTTGTTTTGTATGCCTCTGCAGATTGCCTGACCCTCCATGTGGTTTATTTGGCTTAATGCACTACCTGCCACTCCTTCTATGTTGGTAAAATCAATAGGGTCCTACTAGATAGGATGAGGGAGCATATTTATCACATTAGGAAGGGCTCCATGCATAATGCCCTTTCTAAACATGTTTTAGAGGCTGGTAGTTCTCATACTTTTAACTTCAGGGTTATTGAAATAATTAGTCCTAGTATTAGAGGAGGTGATTTATGTACAAACACTGAGCACAGAGAAGCCTGCTGGATTATTGTACTCTGTGCTGATAGGGGTAGGGGATTAAATGAAAGGGCTTCCATTAAGCCTATCTTGAAGAAAAGGAGATTACATAAATGAGCAGGTTCATACTGTTCTTGTTGTTTAAGTGTGTTTTACCTCCTCTATATTATAAGTTTTAATTTTTAATTTTAATTTTTTATTTTTTGTATTATTTTTTTATATTTTTTATCTAAGCATCTATATATGTACATATTATTATATAAGGTTTTTTATATTTATATATTTTTACATATTTTTGTAAATTAGTTTTATTGTTTGATTAGTGCATTGATTGAAGTGACCTAGTCACTGGCTGCTGCTTAATTGATGATGGTTTATATGGTGCTGTGTTAGTAGTTGCTTTATGGTCTGATGAAGCTGTATAGTGAAAGCGCTTACCTCTGGTCGACTACAATAAAAGGAGTTTTTATGGTTCTGCATCCTGCTGCCTTTTTTGGTATTCATGAGCTGATTTGAGACTTGTTTTTGTCTTATTCCTGTTTGGACTTTATGCTTGGACTTCGCGATTTTTACTACTGCCTAGTTCATTCCGTTGTCTGCTTCTATTACTATTTTTAATACATTCTTCTTATTTTTTGCAATGGAGGATTCACCATTTGGTTTCCACTGTTTCGTATTTATTTTTATTAATCAAGCAATGTTTACTTCTTCTTTCAGGAGTTCTTGACTCATCTTTGGTAAATATTCTCAACTCAGTTTACAAGTGTGCTCTGTCCTTCTGCACAATGTCTGACCACATTTACGTCTATATTGTATAAGGGGAAGTAAATGTGATCAGCCTTAGTGCAGAAAGATGTTAAGCGAAGCCCAATACAAAGTATAAGGTGTTCACTTAAAGTCCATGCTGCTTAATGTTCTGTGGAATAGAACCTATCCTGAACATTAAGTGGTGATTACCTGTACATGCAACTCCTTTTCTTCTATGAATTTTATTGCATATTATACTTCTGCATACTATTTCAGATTACAGTGAATTATAATTATTAACATTCTCTGCAATCATGGAGGTGCCATCTACAAGGATTTTCTGAACATACTTTGAAATAATATGTGGATTGATTCATCAGAGTTTGTTTAGCATGGAATTTCGCGCATCCATACACTATTATGAATAGATCTACTTCTGGTAGAGGTTCCATCATTTTGCTTATCTGTAAATAAGCCTTTACTCATAGATAGCTCTTCATTTCCTTGGAGGATTTTTTACTCATAGACAGCTCTTGCATTTCCTTGGAGGATTTCAGTTCCTATACTATTCTGACTGCTGTCTGCTTGCAACACACCTGACTTCATCTGATCAGAGTATTTTAATATTGATGACAATGCAAATAGGCTCTTCACTATAACAAAAGCTCTTTTTCTTTTCATAGGCCCATTCGCAGGCTACATATTACTCTGAGAGCATTCTTACTATCACAGTTATTTTAAACAGAATAGATACAAACATTGCACCTTATGCAATATCTGTCTTGTCTTTTTTCCTTTATCAGGTGTCAGCATTTTTAACTTTGGAATATGACCTATGTATATCAGAGCTGTTGTTTGGGTTATATTTGTTCTTATATATCTTAAAGATATTCTGTTTTAATCTATTTAGAGCTGTATCAGTCTCTATCATGTTTTTCTTTTGTTTGACATTACATTATTAGATGATCAGTTATGTCTAGAGCAACACCTTCCAAGGTTTCAAATATTTGTACAAAAGCTCTCTGGAATATGTTTTATACTTAATAAATACCAAAAGGACCATACATTAACGATACTATACTTTATCAATGACACAATAAGTGTAGCTTTGTATGCCAGAATCCTTTATATGCAACCAGTAATAGAAACAATATAATTTAATGTTGTTAAGACCACATCTACAACTGTAAGCAATTTGTTAACAGTGTGCTTTCTTTAGTTTGTTCATATCTTACATATCAACACAACTATTTTACCTTTCTTTAAAGATTAACTGTACTCCTCACTCATTTTATTGACTCAAATTGCTTCTTAATGGAACCCAGCTTTCCATTAATTTAAAATGTAAACTTCTAAGTAATAGCCACCTTCCTATTTACAACCTAAGTTAAAAAGGCTTGCTTACCAAACCACACACAAAGCATCTGCATCCTCGGCCGTTTTCTATATCCCACTCTTCTTCCATGTCTATCCTTTTACTGTCTGTCTTTCTCTATCCCCTTCTTCCTGTAGACACTGTACACATTGTATATATGTAAGAAATAAAATAATATGTTGCATTCCCTTTTGTATTGCATAGATTGCTCAAACTCGCATTCAGGTCTTTCCTGCTACTTTAAATCTATTGTTCTAAACTCCTTTCTCGTTGTAGTATGAGTAGTCTACATTTTGTCTACTTTGTACATCTGAAGTAAGACTGAACATGGTCCATTGAAGTCAGTGTTCTATCCTGCCAAATAAATCTTAATAAATAAAAGAATACATATTATTCAACTTTTAATAACTAAATACATTTTCTGCTTTTGACTGGCTGTAGTACTTCCCTTTTCTTCATGCATGTATTACTGACATGGCATCAGGATTTGTGTAGATATGATATTTTCTTGCAAATGTCTTAAACATGTAAATAAATCAGGCTAATGATGAAAAACAACTTTACTATGGCTCTACATTGCATGCTAAATGCCTTTATTATGACTTTGTGACTTTTCTTGAATGCATACTGGACCCACTTCCCTTTTAATTTCAGATTAAAAAAATGTTTTCCATTCTTAGCATTCCATGAGCTACATTACATACACTAAGGCTTCCATATACCCACACTTCCATTACAGAAACGGTAGTATGAACATTGAGCTTAAATAACTTTACTTCCACAGTTTGTTAAAATTCTAAGAGAAAATAAAGGGGGTTGCACTGTAGGTGGAGAAAAGTAAGCTATAACAGATGGTAAATGAGGATAGGTTCCAAGAACAGAATTATAGCACATATTTAAGAGGAAAAGCAAAGTGGACCGTAAAATGCTTAGACCATCATAAGGGAGAGTCACACAGGAAAATTGATGAATGCAATCTAAAAGGCAAACATTTCTGAATGCTATTATGCTGGAAGGGTGCAGTATGAAAAAAAAAACACTAGCTCATTAAGTTACAAATGATGCAGCATATAGTAGGGTAAGTGAATGTGATACTGAGAGGACTCAAAATAAAAAGATGCACCGCCTAAAGGAAATATAAAGTCAAATATATTAAGCTAGCTCTACTTAAAGTTCATGGGCAGGTTTTTCCCCATTTTTTGTAATTATGGTTTTATCATCTAAAACAAGGTTTCTGGTAATAAAATCTTTGGTTATTAAATTTAGTTACAACGATGGAGCTAAATGTATTCAGTTTAAAAATAGTATTTATTTGTTGTACTGCACGTTGAGTAGCTGTCCATTTAGTTCCTGATTCTGTGTCATTGGCAACTCTCTCTTATGAGGTTCAATATCTGAAGGTACTGAATTATTGGAATTCGTGCTATGCCAGGAATGGGAACCAAGATTATATAACATACAATTTATTTTGTTTGAATTTCTTTCATATATGTGTTGACCATGGTTGAGTGCTAATCTTGATGGGCTATATTTGGGCACAGCCCATAATTTTCAAATAATAATTCACTGCCTATGCAGAGACTTACAATTATTTAAAACAAAGCAATATGTAAAAGGTATTTACAGTATTTAAAGAAATGATTATTCTTCATCAGTGAGTGTGGATAAAGACAACAGTCACATTTAAGATGTACAGAATTTGGAAAAGGAAGAAAGCAAGCAACAGAAAAAGAAGTTTTATTTTGGTGGTAGATAGAGAGGGGTAGATAAGAATTAGGGAGTGTTGAGACAGGAAGATAAAGTCAGAGCAGGTAGCTGCAAGTTTATCAGGCTGGTGACTGAGGTGTGTGCTACAACATAATAATAAGGTTTATTGTCAAGATTAAATTGTGATGCAATTTAAACTGTATCCAAGGCAGAGGTTAGTGTGAAATATTTACTCGTGCTGATTGGAAGAGGGAAAATGGTTTTGTGTGGTTTTAATTTTGGAAGTTGTAGTAACATACCAGTTCAAATGTTTATGGATTATGTGGTGGCACTTGCCTGATGGATTTGTATTGAGACTGGTTGCACATAGAGCCAGATCATGTTCAAATAGAGCCCTATGCCGGGTAACACTGTTTAAACCTGTCAGTACTATTTCTTTTTTTTAACTTCTACAATGACTAGAGAAATTTAAAACCATTATTTCAAAATTTACAGCAAAAACACTGTTAGTCGTTTGCTAAACAAAACAGTGTCACACTGAAACACACTTAACACGAGCAACAGTAAACAACACTTCCCTTGAAAATCATATTTATTGAAAATGCATGTGCCAATCTGTTAAACTGCAAGATGTGTAGCGACTCATAGCCAAACAGCATAACGTGAAGCAGTAATTACCATCTATGTGAAGTGTGTAGGAATTCAAAAGACAAATGTGCAATGCATTTGCTAAAAGCTTGGGACAGCCCACTGCATGCAAGTGTCCCTTTTCAGGATCATACCCAAAGATATTGGCTCTTATGATGATGTTCCTGTTTAATACAATCAATTCATTCCTTTGCACCATAACTGAGTTACAGGAACCAATTATTTATATACACACATGCACACACAAATGACCATCAATTACAGCCACTTGCATAACTGTGCACATCAGATATCTGCTTGAGAACAGGTAAATGATACATTTATAAATAATAGGCTGGGTATGCATCTCAGCTTACTGCTGCCAAAACCATGCAGTGGAACCCATTGCAACCCCCTTCTGCCCTCTCAACTTTAAAGCTCAAATCAGAGACAAACACCCACAGATCAGTAACAGATTTTAAACGTTTCTCCTATTTACTTAGACAATTGTATTTTCTGAAGAATACAAAGTCTGAAACTCATGCCTTTCATTATTTAAGGACAGTAATCCATAACACTTTGATAGAATGCCACTTATTTTATAAAGAATGTACCCTATACCTCTCAAATTCTTTGCTCAAGAATTCTGGGCAAAGCCAATCCTAAACAGGGTTCAAAGGCCCACATTTTGAATAACATTGTCTTGTATCTATTTGTAAACCAGATAAATTCACTGTATAAAGTGTTCCTTTCAGTAATGATACAATATCACTATATGTCCAATGGAGGTGGAAGGATTCTATACTATGGACAACAGGAAACAGCTTCTTAATAGCGCAAAGGCTTCATTAAGTGCCAGACAACTCTAAATTGGAATGCATTTTATGAAACTCTAATGACAAGGATTATTGACTACCATCTTCAGTGATTTATAAGGAAATAATGATGTTAAGGAAGGTTTGGCAGTTATCAACCTCAAAGCCACTCCATGTCCTTCAGCAGCCCAACCTTAAAATTCTCTTTCAAACTGCGCATTTTAACAACTTAACATTAACCTTCTGCCCTGCTCCTGAAAATATTCACCTTTTCTATAGTAGTCAATGCTGTTATCACCAAAAATGATGGACTCCATGCTTGTAAAGGTAACAGACAGCACATACACACATTCATGTGCACACACATAACCACACACATGCACACACATGTACACACATACAGTCACATAGTCCATATGTTCTATAAACTTTAATAATGCCTGATAAATTTCCTGTGATGCTGTAGCCATGTGCTCAAGAGTCCAATCTTGCGCAACTCTGAGACCTGCTACAAATCTTGGCAGCAGCAGATGTGTTTCCAAAGTTCTGCTCTACTAAAAAAAATATGCTAAAATCTCCTGCGCAGCAACAGACATCTGCTAAAACAAATAATCAAATTTCCCACGCAGCAGATGTGCTTCCAGGCTGACACAACTTGCAGCAGCAGATGTGCTTCTGAACTCTGCTCTGCTCTGTTAAATCAGATTAAATCTCCATCAAATTTCCTATGCATCAGCAAAGAAATAATCAAATCTCCCATGCAACAGATGTACTTCGGGACTGATGTAGCAGTTCCATGTGTAAGCAATTCTTAGTATAGGAAGGTAGTAGAAATGAAGCTTTTTCTAATTTTTAATGCCAGTCTGGGCCCTCTCAGCCAGAACTGTGCCCTAGGCAGCTCCCCAGGTCACCTTGTGCTGGATGCAACCCAGGTTATACTGATCCTTTCTATGATGTTCTTTTTGAAGGTTCTAAGGCAATAATTTGATTTCTATTGATGGGGACTGAGTCTCAGATTTTTGGAATGAGTATCAAAAAGCACGCTCATTACGTGTTAGTTGTGTGTTTGAGAAATGCATTGTTATAGGGATCAAAGGCTATAATGGGGTAAGTTTGAATTAAGAGGCTGCCTAGCAGTTAAGTAGCACTTTGGGGTATAAATATTAGTTTAGCTATAGATAGGGTGATGCAGTGGTCTTCCTTCTTTGGGAAGAAGTTTATTTCTAATCAGTTTTGTGATTTTGATATGGTGTTGAAAGTTGAGAGTGGTGTCTAGCTATATAGCCAGATATCTGTAGTGTAGAACAACTTCAAATGTGTTTTCTTGATCACTGCAGTTACAGCAGTCAGCCAGTAGCTGGATAAATTAAATGGAGTACCAAAAGCCTAGCTTGTTTGTTTTTAGTGTTTAGAGTCAAGTTGTGTGCATTAATTCAATTATTCAGAGAGGTTATGTCTCATTCTGATTGGATTTTTAAGGGAGATGGAGAGTGACCAGACCTGTTGGTGCCCCTGCCTTCATAAAAGATTATTTGGAGAGGCTGGATGTCATTATGGATACTGTTAATAGAAAGGGAACATACAATGGATGAGAGAACGGACCCCTGAAAGACTCCTTTGGTAACGGTTACTGCTGAAGAGAACTTAAAACCAAATTTGTATTTTAAAGTACCTATCTGAAAGGAAATGATCAAACCATGTGGGGGAGTGGGGGCTAATTAACAAGAGATTTTATAAGGAGATATTGGTCAACTGAGTCAAATGCTTTAATACTGTAAATTATTTTCTTTAGAATATTTCTAAGAGTGGAAAACATTTAAATAAATCTGTAATTTTTATTTGAGTTGGGCTTGCTGCTTTTAGGCTTGGTCTTTCTCTGGTAATTTTCCATTGTGAAAGGATGGCATTGATGGTAAAGCACAAATTGTATAGGCGTTTTATTTAATTTTTTATTTACTTATCCTTTTGTTGACCGGATTAGTCCCCCTAGGCTTGTGGCCTCTTTTCAGGGGAGACTGAAGGTAGTATTTATACTGATAGAAACTTCCATTTCTTCTCTTGATGGATGCCACTGGGCTTTTTGCATCCAACTAATCTATCATCAATCCAAGCGGGGACCTAAGTTTAATGTCTCATCTGAAGGACGTGGAACAAGAATGCATTCTTTTAAGAGTAAGCTAAATCAGGCATAAAGCCCATCTGTGCTAACACATACATCTGAGGGATATTGTCTAAAGGTTTTCCTAAGCCTTTGGTAGTTACAGCTTTGAAGTAAATAGTAGGTGCATCTGAGCTGATGGTCATAGGTCTTCTGGCTGTGTTTTGAGGGTTGGAGATGGTTATTGGAAGTGAAGTGACTTCTGTTTGGAAGTCATTCAGGATGATGTGCCCTCTTCTAGTTTTGATGTCAGGTGTGGCTTATAAAAAGGTTGTGAACATTTTTTTTTCTTTGTTGTAATTAGTAAGTTTGATTTGTGGCATCTAGTGGACTTTTTGGCAAGGTTGCATAGCAGGATGACGTGGTCTCAATTGTCTTTGCTTTGGTTCTTTTTCTACTCTTTCCATTCCCTGTCCCCATAGCTCTCAACCTCTTAGCACATAAAAATATGGACAAAGCCAAAAATAATGGAAGACATTGCTCTTTTAAACTTAGAAAGCTGCTAGAATGAAAGGTATTGTGTTACCATTCATTTTCTGAAGGATATGATGTCTGAAACTCAAATACCTGTCACTATTTAGTGAATTCATTTCTCATTGATTTTCCACAAAAATTAGAAAATCACAAATTTTATGAGGAACAAACATAAATATGAGGCAAAAATCTGGAAAGTCTGAGAAAACATGGACATTTGACAGGTATGGTCCCTACATCCGTGCAGATTTTTTGGCTCCTTAGTTAACTACTTATTGTTTCTTATCTTAAAAAGTCTGGTAACCTTAGGAAATGATTTCTCTTGGAGAGTTATGAAGAGATGGGTTGCTAATTTTGGTGGTTATTGCTAGCCAAGATTACATCCTAGTGTAGTTATGAAAGATGTTGAACATTTTTTATTTCAGCACTAATCAAGTCACTGTTTAACACACAAACATATCTTCGAGTTAGCTATCATTGCGGGAATTCATATATCTCTAGTTTCGTCCAAACAGTGATCATGCAGTGGTAGACAACTATTTATTGCAACATTATATCTTTGTTGACAACTATTTATTACATTTTATCTTTGTCGACTACTATTTTTACGTTATATCTTAGTCAACAACTATTTATTACAATGTTATATCTTTGTCGATTACTATTTATTACATTATATCTTTGTTTACAACTATTTATTACATTATATCTTTATCGACCACTATTTATTACCACGTTATAGCTTTGTCGAATAGTATTTATTAAGTTCTGTCTTTGTCGACAACTATTTATTACAATGTTATATCTTTGCCATACATTCTATACATTACTAGTATTCAAAAGTAACCATTTCTTTTATGATATTTTTTATTTACGATAAACCAGTTATTGAGTTATCACCTGACTGCCTCATTGAGTGGCTGATTGATTGTGCTACACTGTGCATTGGTTTATATGCTGCAGGCTGCTCAGTACTACAGAAAACATCCCTGTCCTTTGCAGGCTGTTTATTATGCCCCTTCCCATTGCATCTCAAAATGCACAATCCCATGACTCAGAATAAGGAAGCTCCTGCCAGCTGTACGGTATACAGGAAATACAAAGACATGATACTAAAGTTAATATAGTTCCTGTGAAGAAACTAAAGTAAAAACTACATATATTAGAATCAGCAAAAATATTTTACATAACAAAACATATGGACTGCAAAAGAAAAGACAAAGAAAATACCTCAGCACATAATCTTTAACAGAAAAGATAAAGGCGCTAAGGAATAAATAAGAAGAAAAAGTTGAATAAGACTGGGAGGCTAGGAAGCAGTTATTCCCTGTATAAATAGTAGCCCTGAAGACAGAGAAGGAAGATAGAGAAATAATGGAGAAAATTGTTGGATAAATGTTGGTTCATTTGTTTGAAGGTAATAGAGCTCTGGGTTTATGGAAGGTAGATAAAGAAGACAATGTTCACTGCTATTTAAGACTGTGTTACTGAAAAAAAAAGTAATTCAGCAAACTGACCTGGACCAAAATTTATTGGACTTGTGGTGACAAAGTGGTAGTTTAGTGAGACCCTTCCGTTGAATGTTCTATTAGTGGTTCACGTATGGTAAATAGAAAAATTAAAAAAAAAATAAAGCTGAACACACACATTTCTTTAGTTATGGAAAATTTAATAAATTTAAATATAAATTGCAGGCAAATTAGATGACCTAATAAATAGCTGAACAAACTAAAAAAAAGAAAATAATAAAATCTTATTAATACTTATCTTTGTTTAACTCATATAAGAAACCCTGCTATTAATGTTATTCAGTCATTTTATTTATTTAGAAGTGATGTCTATCTACAAAGTAAAGTCATGACTACAAATTCAGAGTAGCAAGAAAAATGCTTCACTATCAGGACTGCCATTGCATATTGACATTAGCAATGCCAGCACAACAAAGATGGACTCTGGAAGAAAGCCTAAGAGTAAGTAACTCAAAAACAGATAAAGAAGATACAGAGGATGTGAAGGTGGAAGAACAAAAAGATCCCAAAATAAAAACAACAATAAAAATGATGTTATAATGGATTTATACACAGCTGCCAGCCTCAGTTGATCATTGAGAAGAAGCAGGAATGCGGAAGACAGATGACAATGGAAAAAAATAGCAGAAATGTCAGCTATAACAGAAAATCTTTACTTAATTTGCACAATGATATAGAAGAACATTAGGCTGTTAATAGTCACACATATTTGACATGCTGTGAGACTGGGAAGCCATCTATTATAGGAAGTGGTAATGATGGATCATGCATCTACTCCAAATTCTTTCAGGAAAGGTTAATTTAACCCACAGCACTCTGCGTCTAGACACTGATCCTCATATGATCTTTTAGTCAATATTCCATGTTTAATCTTTGCACAAATGAAAGGAATTTGTCTGAAAAAGCATACCACCATTCCAATCAATGAAATAATAATAATGGAACAAGTTGTCGACATAATGTCTAGTCTGGTGCAAGTATGGAAATATAAACATTATCATCCGATGGGGTGTTAAAAAATCCCAGGAGATGCAAATGTTCTTACAAATGGTGTTTGATGTAACATGATTTCCAAGGTTCAGATGAAATGCGCCACTTACCTCGACAGCTGAACAGCTCAAGAAGTAATTTTCCAGTCCTATCTTTCACTGCTAAATATTGAAATGCAGTCTAAATTTTCAAATCTAGGGAACAGTTATTGACATCAGAGGCCTAAAATTTCTATGACAACAGGAATTCTGCTCCTGTATGAAACAAATATTAAATTACAGTAAAATCAGTCATCTTCATTACTTATTGGTGGTAGCACATAGTCCTTCATTACCACTAAATTATTGATTCTAGTAGACTATCAAAATATAAGGAACATCAAGACCATATATCGTGAAGTGTACACATGGCTAGAGAACATGATGTGTGTATATGGTCTGTAAAAGTACAGAATAAGGATATGCTATAGTGAAAGCACAATGCTCTATCAGAGGGCAATTAATTATTTTTTTAATTACTGCAGAAAACTCTTTGTAGTGCTGGTACTGACAGAAGCTATTTCAGGGAATCTGTAAGAAAACTCGCACAGGTAGAAAGCATGGACCAGCACAATGTCAGTAAAGCCATGATTACTGTTAACTAAGAAGAGCAAACATTTGCTGATCAGAGCAGTGATTTGTCTCTTCTGTCAGCTGACCTTACTATATAAGCCACCTCAGGCCAAACTGGAACAAATTAATTCTAGCTAATGACCTTCATCCAAATGAAGAATAGCTGTAATTGGCCTCTTTCCTCAGTCAAAAAAGACAATTTCTTAACTCTCTGTGATTATGCCTCACAATTTCTGAAGACCAAATTGCTGAGAAACGTCACTGCAGAACACATATCTACAGACAGGTGGCTGGTTTGGTATGCCTAAAACAACCTTAGCAGAACAGAACAGGAGAAGAATGTAACTGCATAAATCTTACAAGAGCTGTACCAGCTGGTGAATGTCCATGCTTTCTAAATATCCCTCTGCCATCATCAGACAGAGGTTCTGATGGAATGATAAAATCAGATATTTAAGCAAATGTAACAGAAGTTTACCACCACAGAAACTAAAGAAAGATGTGACCGAACCTATTGCCCATCATAAGTTTTGTTTATACAGAAATACCTTAGTCTCTTACAGGATGTAATGCATTTCATATTATATACTAACAAAATTCCAAAAGTCTTCTGGTTGCGATAAGAAAACTGCAGAGGAGAAATGCAGGTATTTGAGGTGATCTCATTTATTTATTTATGTGTATGTGTAATATATATATATATATATATATATATATATATATATATATATATATATATATATGTATGTATTTACTTCTGTTTGATGTTCAGGTGGGTGGGGCTGGTCCTTAGATCCTTTTCAGATGTATTAGTCAATTTTATTTAAAACAGTCAAGAAACTCCAAAAAAATCTAGAAGAAGGAAAAGCCAAAATGAATAAGAAAGTTAGGAAAGAGTTACTTTCTATATGTGTAAGTCTGACATAAAAAGACAAGTGGAGAAAAGCTGCAGGAAATGTGGGGTTGCATGTAGCTGTACAAAGGGAAAATATATAAAATCAGTATTGTATGTCACGAGAGGTACCTGGAATAAAAGCAGGAAGACTCCTTGTTGGGGGGGGGGGGTAGGTAAAGACTGGCTTATTCTGGAAACAAATAGGGAATGGTGAGTTGAATAGACTCACCTGTGAGGCATGACTTGTTTGCTGCAACCCAGAAGAAAACAAAGCAGAACTGATACTAAGCTGCAAGACTCGGCTTTTGTCGAAGCATCATCCGCTTACATAATAAAGAATAATTACAACAAAATGACTTTGTATGGGGTGAGGGACTGCATTGCATAAACACATTTGATCTGTGCAGAAACAAACTGATGGGTAGTACAACTTTGAATGAATAAACCGGTTAGGGTGACAGCCTGTTTAACCATAGTAAAACTGGGGGAAAGACGCTGACCAAAACTTCCATGGTGCTGGAAGTTATATCTGGACATAGTACAAAATATGCACATCTAAAACTTGAATAAACACTTGAAAAACAGAAGGATGGGAAGAAAGAAAGAAAGAAAGAGAAAGAAAGTCTTGCAAATTAGTCTTTCTTACCTCCTCTAAGTTTGTAAGCTGAATCCCAGTTTCTGTCACTTCAAGTTGAGCAAAGAAATGCTATTACTTGTTGCAAGCAGCTACTATGCTTTACAGAATTCTGAAGTGCTTCAATTCTGAAAAAAAATGCAATACTGGCATTCATTTCTAAAGCTAATAATTCAGGAAAAAGGCACTGATGATTGCTAGGCATCTGTTGATCATCCCCCTAACATTCTCCATCCAGGGAGGCTCTCCCCTTCATTACCACTTAGCTGGACTTTTGGCTGTGTTACAGACCTATAGCTAACTATAAGAATATATGCTTACAATAGCACCACACAGTGTTACATGAGGCATTTAAAGAATAAATTAATAACTTTTTCTGTTACCATTAGCCACCCATAAGGTCAAATAATTAGATAAAATTTTGAAGATGACTGCCAAACAGTCTGACTTCAGACATACTCCTGGCTCTACACATCAGCAAGAACGGCCGCAGTCACCAATATGTCTTAATGCAGCCTGACATCCTAGCCATTTGCACCATTAGTCTTTATGAATGAGAAAGACTTGTGGAACTTAGTGCAAAGCAAATATGAAAAAGAAATACATAACAACAGTACTTATAAAACCTTACAGATGCTAGTGTTATTCTCCTACTTTGTATATTTCATAATTAATAGCTCTGGCAGTAAGAACAGAAGATATGTTCTAATAGTAGCAACTTCATGGGATAAAATAAAGGACAAACTTAACCCAGACATACAGCTATGCTAATGAACCAGGTTGCTTTCCCTGGCAGCATGCCAACCAAAAAGCTTTGATATCACCCAGGGACCAAGATGCCAAAAGTGCAAGTTTCAAAAAAATGGAAAAGCAATCATCTTGTTGTAGCATGTGTTACTAAAGAGAAATATTTAACTTTTTGGCATTTCCTGATCTCCTTAGTGGAAGAAAGTAAATAGGACCATAATTATTTTCTTAGCTCATGATAAACATGCCTTTGAGGCTGTAAATCACTTAAAAGAAAGGAAGATGCAACTCATTTCTCCTTTGCCCTAGGCCATTCATTGATGGGGGCACACCTGTTAGTGCATGAACAAGCTGCTTACTGAAAGAACAGTTGTGCATCAGGTGTAGTTAGTTTAGTTTGAGAAGACCTAGAATTTACAATCTGAAGCTGCACACCATTGGCTACAATTTCAGGTAGTTTCTTATACTATTATGTCTCACTTGCAGCAAAGTAGAAGACAAAATAAATATTTGTGTTAGCCTGCTTCTCGTAACCTCACTGCAACTGTCTGTTTGCCCTCAGCTGATTAGTCAAGTAGCATCAAGGCAGACAATATCTACAGGTGAATATGACTGTGACAATAAGACATAGCATCACCATTTCAGTTAAAGATATCACATGTGAGGTATCGTAGGTGTAGTAGTTAAGCAGCCTCCAGTTAAATGAGGCATAGAATGTTATAAACTGTAGGCCTAGTTAAAATAGCAATAATGATGTCTTGTTCCTGACAGAATTCCACAAACAATGCCACACATTCCAGGTTCTGACATAGAAACCATAAACAAATGTATTTAAGTAGAAACAGTAAGCACTTTTGCCTCCAGGACATAATACAAACACAAGAAGGAAGCCATGTTGATTTAATCAGCATTATTAGAGTCAGAGAAAAAGGGTAATGTGTGCATTATTATGTTTACCACTCAGTTTCTTATTTTTTATTTCAGCTTGTACAACTTCATACATGGAACATCGGTATATAGTTTGGGGGTACAGGGTTTGACACCAGATTAGAAGGGGTATTTTTGTATGTTTGATTACCTTCAGTGTGTTGCTGTTTTGAGTTGTGCCTTCCCAAGGTTTTATATGTTTTAGAATCACTTAATTGTATATCAATTAAATGAGGTGCATTTATTCACAGTAATTCAAAAAAAATGCAACTAATATAGGAAAGGGACAAAGTTCAGGTGGAACATTAAGCAGGGATGGAGACCATTTCTGAAGTTGTATATACTGTAGTTAGTCTGATATAAGAGAAAACACGCCACGTATGAGTGTATGTATGTTTGTGGTGGTTTGGTATGTGTGTTTGTGTGTGTGTATCTGTTTGCATCTGAGAGTGTATCAATCTACGTATGATGTATGTGGCAGTTTATGTGTATTTTGTGTGTGTGTGTGCATGTGTGTGTGTCTGTGTGTGTGTGTGTGTGTGTGTGTGTGTGTGTGTGTGTGTGTGTGTGTGTGTGTGTGTGTGTGTGTGTGTGTGTGCATTTGCATCTTTGTGTGTGAGTGTACATGTATGACTGCATGTATGTTTGTGGTGGTTTGGTATGTCTGTGTTTGTGTGTGTGTATCTGTTTGTGTCTTTGAGAGTGTGTGTATCAGTCTACGTATGCATGCATGTGGCAGTTTGGTATGTGTTTTTTGTGTGTGTGTGTGTGTGTGTGTGTGTGTGTGTGTGTGTGTGTGTGTGTGTGTGTGTGTGTGTGTGTGTGTGTGAGATCATTCCCTATACCAAACTCCCCTCTTACTCCCTAAATCTAAAACCCCATCTCCTGCTCCCTAACCCAAAAATTCCCTTCCATTCCCTAATCCTAAAACTCCTTTCCTGCTCCCTAAACCTAAATTCCCTTTTTGATCAATGTCCTAATATATACTCTGGCCTCTTTTCACTCCATCGCTTCTGCTGCCACAATTACCTCACTCAAACTCGAATAATGTGTTTGGGTAAAGTGTGGCATCTGCTTGCCAGAAATCGTATAAGAGTTTGATTGTGAGTGGTAGTCCTTAAAAGCTATGAGACACTTGAATCTCTCTTTGAGACAATGGTCATCAAGTGCTTGGGACTTGAGCATTTGTAGAAGAACCTTCACAAACTGATGATATTTTAAGGGCTTCCTGTGTGACTGGTACACACATGCTAACATAGAGCATACTGCTTCTACTGACATTTTTTTACACTCTTCTTGAGAAGTATAAATGGAATATGTCACACATCACTTTCTGTGATATATATCGCGTTTATCTAGTGGCTTGCAAAGTCCAAACCCTCCACCAATTCCCCATATTATGGCGATACTCCAGTTTCCAGCTTAGGTTCTGTCATTCGAACAGCTTTATGAGCTGAGTGGAAATCAACACCCACTCCCCACAAGGACAAGTACGCCCACTTCCCCAGGGACAAGTCCCCCCAGTCCCCCCCATGAGCAAGTACCTCACTCTCCACAAGGACAAGTACACCCATCCTCTCCACATATGCTTTCAGGCCCTGAGCTGCCATTCCCCTGGAAATTGTTTTTAAAATATTGAAGTGAAATGAATCATTCTTTTAATTTTAGCATGCCAGAGCTGTCTTACTGAAGGAATTCAATTTCACAGATGGTCTTATGCTTTCAAAGAATTGGAAACTGTTTTTCTTTTTTTTTTTATCACATGCACTCACATATTTACCCAAAATACATATCATTACAGTACAGACTTTTAAATGTGAAAAAAATCCCCTTAGACAATCTTTTATCTCTGGAAAACTAAGGAAAACAAACTATCAAAAGTAAAGACATGTTATGTCCATCCAAACTGGTGTCCTACATCATACTGTTGGTAACCTGTCAACAAAAATAGTATTTATTTATTTATTTAAATTTGTTGACTGAGAGTGTCCGACTGGACGTGGGTCCATTTTCAGCGGAGGCCCGGGGAGAAAAGCTCCACAGTAAAATAAACAGACAGTAGTTACATTGGATTACATAGCGATTAACAATTTAACATAGAAATTACTTACAACATATTTACAGATGAAGAACATAGTACATCAGTAGACAACTAGAATCTTTATCTGTGAAGTACATAACAGGCATTAACAAATGTAACAATGAGAAGTTCCTGCTGTATAATAAGTACTAGGCTTATGAGCATCTGAGCTTGCTATCATCAAGGTAGTTAGTGGAGTGGAAAGAAAGGTAGTAGTTGGATGGGGTGGATGATATTAAAGTGGGAGTTGCAAGGGCATAGCCAGCATGTTTTTAGGTGCGCTTTTAATAAAGTTTTGAAGTTGGTGCATGATGGTACGGAGGTAATTGTGTGTGGGAGTGAGTTCCATAATTTGGCTATGGCGCAAGAGAATAGTGCTTCACCAGCAGAGTTATTGGCTTTAGTGATCTGCAAGTGATTTTTGTTGCTGGATCTTAGTGGTTTGGTAGTGCGATAGGGTTGGAGTAGATTCTGGAGGGATGGGACATTTAGTGGATGGTTTACTAGTTTGTGGGTGAGTGAGAGTTGACACCACTGAAGGAGGTGAGGGAGTTCAAGCCAGCCCAGTTCAGCAAGTGAGAGACAGTGGTGACTATGGTAGGATGCCCCTGTGGCGAATTTGGTGATTTTGTTGTAGCAGGTCTCTAGCTTGTTTAGATCACATTGCCTTAGGTTGGTATATACTGGAGAGGCATAAAGTAAAGTGGAGATAAGGTGGGAATTTGCTATTGAAATCTTTACTGCTTTGGTGAGAAATTGTTTATTTCTGTATAATGCTCCTAGTTTTTTGTGGACTTTTTTATGGTCATGGATATGTGAATGTCAAATTTTAGTTTATTGTCTATTTCCACTCCTAGCAATTTGGTGTGTTCAGTTGGGTATATAGTGGTGTTGTCTTTTGCTGTGATGTAAATATACCACAAAGTGGACAAGAAACTGTCTGCATACACAGATATTGACCCATACCCCCCAAACTATGTTGTTCTTAACTACACCTCATGATATGAAAATTAATGTAAATATTATGGGGCATTTTTACTCCCCAAACAATGACTTGATAAACTGTTTAATATCAAATATGCCCATCTTTGAACTACATGAATCAAAGCAGTTTTTAACAAACATTCTGAAATCTGATGAGAGATGGGAGTATTTTAAGACTTCTAATGACAAAACTAGAATCTTTCTGCTATCCATTTCTTTAATTAATGCTGATTATAAAGCTATAATTTTTAACTCACGTTTTAAAATCAAACTCATTTATAAATAAATCCTCTTTCCTTAGGATTTACCATGGAAACTGTAACAATAAATTACATTATATTTATGCAAGCAGACTGAGATACAACCCACAGTGAGACAAAAAAATCATGTGGTAAGACACACGTGCAACTAAATTCAACTAAATCCTTTTTGGAAATCACAAAATTAATAAGATACTGAACAGAAAAAATATAAAACTTAGTTTTCAGGCACATACCCTGGTCAAAACAACACATTTAGGTTAAATAACGGCCTTTTTTCAACAGATCTTCCAGATCTATGAACTTAACTTGGTCTCAAAGACCGAAGGCAGTAATATGGTATTCTCTAGCCATATCAGTAAACTGCAAGAGAACAACTGTGAACGTAAATTATAAGTCAGAATGATTTTTTGAGAGCAGGTTAAGCACAAGAACTTAACATCATGCACTCTGACGGACTCCTCAGGTTCTGCACAGATGCAGTGACACGGATAAAGGGATCGTATATGTTTTGCAGTGCAGGAGACAGGAAGAAATGCTAATCAGTTGCATGTGGAAAAAAATCAATACTTCTACAAAATAGAAAATAGAAATATTTCTATTATCTTTATACAGTAAGTTCCACAATACAAAAAAAAAGTTTATTAAGTAAGTGTTCTGGTAATTTTTTCTCTTGCCCTCAAAGAGCAAAAGCTTGCAGCTGATTAGCTGGTTTTGCTTGTCTGTAGATGTTTAGCATTCCCTGTTTTGTGCACTGCTTGATGCTGGTTTTGCTTGTCTGCAGATGTTTAGCATTCTCTGTTTTGTGCACTGCTTGATGCTGGTTTTGCTTGTCTGTAGATGTTTAGCATTCTCTGTTTTGCGCACTGCTTGATGCTGGTTTTGCTTGTCTGTAGATGTTTAGCATTCTCTGTTTTGTGCACTGCTTGATGCTGGTTTTGCTTGTCTGTAGATGTTTAGCATTCTCTGTTTTGCGCACTGCTTGATGCTGGTTTTGCTTGTCTGTAGATGTTTAGCATTCTCTGTTTTGCGCACTGCTTGATGCTGGTTTTGCTTGTCTGTAGATGTTTAGCATTCCCTGTTTTGCGCACTGCTTGATGCTGGTTTTGCTTGTCTGTAGATGTTTAGCATTCTCTGTTTTGTGCACTGCTTGATGCTGGTTTTGCTTGTCTGTAGATGTTTAGCATTCTCTGTTTTGTGCACTGCTTGATGCTGGTTTTGATTGTCTGTAGATGTTTAGCATTCCCTGTTTTGCGCACTGCTTGATGCTGGTTTTGCTTGTCTGTAGATGTTTAGCATTCTCTGTTTTGTGCACTGCTTGATGCTGGTTTTGCTTGTCTGTAGATGTTTAGCATTCTCTGTTTTGTGCACTGCTTGATGCTGGTTTTGATTGTCTGTAGATGTTTAGCATTCTCTGTTTTGTGCACTGCTTGATGCTGGTTTTGCTTGTCTGTAGATGTTTAGCATTCTCTGTTTTGTGCACTGCTTGATGCTGGCTTTGCTTGTCTGTAGATGTTTAGCATTCTCTGTTTTGTGCACTGCTTGATGCTGGTTTTGCTTGTCTGTAGATGTTTAGCATTCTCTGTTTTGTGCACTGCTTGATGCTGGTTTTGCTTGTCTGTAGATGTTTAGCATTCTTTGTTTTGTGCACTGCTTGATGCTGGTTTTGCTTGTCTGTAGATGTTTAGCATTCTCTGTTTTGTGCACTGCTTGATGCTGGTTTTGCTTGTCTGTAGATGTTTAGCATTCTCTGTTTTGTGCACTGCTTGATGCTGGTTTTGATTGTCTGTAGATGTTTAGCATTCTCTGTTTTGTGCACTGCTTGATGCTGGTTTTGCTTGTCTGTAGATGTTTAGCATTCTCTGTTTTGTGCACTGCTTGATGCTGGTTTTGATTGTCTGTAGATGTTTAGCATTCCCTGTTTTGCGCACTGCTTGATGCTGGTTTTGCTTGTCTGTAGATGTTTAGCATTCTCTGTTTTGCGCACTGCTTGATGCTGGTTTTGCTTGTCTGTAGATGTTTAGCAGTCTCTGTTTTGTGCACTGCTTGATGCTGGTTTTGCTTTTCTGTAGATGTTTAGCAGTCTCTGTTTTGTGCACTGCTTGATGCTGGTTTTACTTGTCTGCAGGTTGTCATTGTAACCCCCCCCCCATTGCACAACAGTATGTCACACATTAAAAGAATAGCCAGCTTATGCTGAGGTGCATTAAAGATCACTCCTAAAGTCTCCACAACCACCAAGACATACACTTGGTGCACAAGTTCCTCAGCTATATAAAGATACTCTACCAACAACACACTGTCCATCACACAACACAAACACTACAATAATGGACCAACAAGGTGGCACATAAAATCCCACAAAGTTTCTCAGGCTAACCAACACAAGCAGGTCTAACTTATAGGTGTCTGCATAGTGAAACACAAAGATATACCAGTCAACATGTAGTGCAAGGTAAGGCTACAAATGATCTTCCTGATCAGCAGTCTAGTAACAACCAATGAGCTGTGACATTTCTGACACCATTTTACTAGGTGATGTTGAGTAGCCTCTTGAGTGCTTGGAGCTGTGAGGGCAGGTTGGCACTCAAATCTCTCCATCTCAGGTATGCATCTGCACCTGTTTGCATTATATGTAGACAGACATGACTGAGCTTTCGGAGTATGCATCACAGACTGGTATGCAGATAATTTCCAGCAACATATTATCTTCTCCAAGAATGATGTCATAATCAAATCAGAAAACAATTGATTTCAACAATCATCTTAGCTATTATTGCCATTCCCAGAGGCCCAATGTTTGTCTGCTAGGAAGGAGACAGTCAACAGTCATACCTGCATTACAAAGTGTGGCCTGTACCTCCCTACTCAGGACCTTTACACATTGATTAAGACTAGCCAAATCAAATCAGGACAATATAAAATATAATATAAAAGTAATGCTGTTCAGCACTAGAAGCCTCAACAAGAAACTACCCACCCTAAAAACTATACTGCCCATGTAAATGCTGTCATCTGCATAGCCACTAAAACAGTGTTGTGATAACACACCCTCCCTGCTGGAAATGAATGCCTACCACTCATTCTGAACCTCTACTGAAGGTGTCCTCATGACTGGTGGAGGTGTGTCTATACTCCTCTGAAACGGCATTATGTCCAGACTTACATAACACGATAATGACCTTGAACTACTGCACATACTAGAAAACTGAAATAAGAACCTCTACCGTATACTGTTCAACTAAAAAAATCCAGTGTTACCAAGCAACCCGTGAGGCACCGCTAAATAATAGTCCCTCACCATCAAACTAAACACTAATATATAAGGATTTCAACTATCTATACACAAACTGTGAGATTTGCAGTACTATAAATAACTATGCGCACAACTTCCTTGGTTTTTATCAGTGCAAACTCCCATTATCAGACAGTGCAATCCCCTACCATTGGTCTACATTTACTGGACACTGTCATTACATCTATTGCGTCATCGTCCTCTGTACCCATAGTTACCCGATGTCTGCGCAGACTAAGTCACCACTCAGTTTACCATCTACCTCGTTTCCAAACACCTATATATCCAACCATTTTAAAGGGCTACTTTAAGACAAATTTACTAGAACTAACTGATGACCTATCAAAGTTTAACAGCCGCCTCTTCCCTCAAGGACCAAGTAGCAAACACTGCTTTTTTTTTTTTGCAAAGTTTTTATTCTCACCTCACTGCCTTCAGATCAGTCCTAATTCAGCACAAATAAAACACCAAGTTCAGGAACAATCCATCATGCATCCTAACACAAACAAGCTATATACCAAATAAAACGCTTACCTTCAGTGTATGTTGACGTCCATTCGGTTGTTACTGAAACTGAAAGTATGAGTTCTGGTTGCCCTCCTTGGACTCTTATATGCAGACTACATGAAATAGTTGATGGCGACAGGGATATGATATGCCAAGAGTGTAGTATGATGAGAAATTATAAGAACAAAATATACCTGTCTTTGAGTAAAGTGCAATGTTTATGTTGTGTATTTCGGCTTTTTCCGGTTAGGGGTCGCCACAGCGGAACTTCGGTCCGCTAATGATTGGCAGTAGACTTTTACGTGCCGAGTTGCCGGCCCTGACGCACAACCTTCAACGAAAGCACGCCTATTCACGCATGTCTCCACACAGAAGACGCTCTAACTGAGAATCTAACAGGACAACGTTTTACTACGAAGCGACAACGCTACCGCAGCACCACCACCGTAAAGTAAAGTGCAATGTTTATAACAAGTATATTTAAATATTCTCTATTTAAAAAAATGAATGAATGAAGTTGGAGGCTGTGAGATAGAGGCAAAAGTGCTAGAATGTGGATGGTAAACAAATATTAGGAATTAAACACAGTAGATAGGAGTAAAGATGAAGAACAGGAAGGATTTGTAGCATTGTACTGACTACATGTGATATGTCAGAAATGCTTGCAAGGACTGAAATTGAAGGTTCAAAGGATGTTGAATGGAAGCACCTATTAAAAGTCAGTATTACAATATAATCATTTTGGTAGAAGAAGACGCATATATTATATTTTAAAAGTATATGAACTAGTTATATGGATTTAGACATTATGAAGAAATGGCTGGCAAATGATAAAGGATGTTACCAAAATTATTATCTTTAGCAAGATGGGTACATTTATTCTGGCAATTATGGAAGAAGATAAGCTAAGAAATAGTTTGTATAAACAAGTGAGAATATAAATTGCTTTATTGTTCTATGACTAAATGCCCTAATGATGAGAAGTTTATGAAAAATAATGTTGCATTGTGTAATAGACCCATTTTAAGAAAAAGGGGGTAACAGGACAATTTATTTATTTTAAATAGATACCCAGTTGCAAATTTATGAGAAAATGATCATTCTAAACAATTAAATTGTTTGTTGGAAGATTACAGGCTCAAGCTTAATTATTTTCTCCAACATGATGCTTACTAAAAGACTATCAGTTACATTTGGGGTGGGTGTGAAATAAGGTCCACATCAAAAATAATTGAGATCCCAAAGTAAAAGTATATAGGACCAAACCAGAAAGATATTGACAACACAGAGTACCAGCAGTGAAAATAAACATTTACAAATATTGCCTGATGATGACATCTTAGAGGACTGTGTAAATTACCTACTGAGGATAGTTATTATTCTATTTGCATTTTGCATAGGGAAAGTCATTGGTTCATATGTAAGTACTAGGCTAGCTGCCTTTGTGGGCTATGTTAAGCCTAGCCAACTTCCCTTTCAACGTTGAGAATCAAACCATATACCCTACTGGTTATTTAAACCATTTTCAGTGGATGGCCAGGTAGAAAAGGTCCATTAACATTTAAGTACATTATAAGCACACAGAATTGTCTTGACTGCCTTTCAACATCCCTAATATTAAAATCAGAAAGAGAGCTTAATGTAACCATCACCTTATCTTGTCTAAGTACTAATTGTGATTTTGTTGAAACAATCCATCTCTTAATCACTCTTAAAAGATGCAGTCCCAGACTGATATCATCTCTCTCAGAAGCCAAGTTCAATATTCTGGCAGTATGTCCACTGCTAAACTATTGCTTCCCCTAAGGCTGGGCCCTCGAATGAGTTTGCTGCCATTAATGTCACATCCTCAGCATCTGATTGACTTGTGCAGCTCACTGCACTGCTCAAGATCTGCTTATTGTTCAGGATTATTGTTAGATTTAAGAGATCATCAAGAAGTGGATCTGAATAATACATGAGCTGTATTAGTATGCAGTAAACCACTGACTGAGTCTACATTTTCACTAGTCATAGACTGTAGAATGGTGAATGGTCTTTAAAAGAGAGTGCTCTGTATTTGAGTGACAGGATATGATACATTGCTGTGTTTAGAACTAGCAGAACTTATACTTACAAATAACTTTATGTTTTTTTAGGGTGAGTTTTTCATCAAGAAACGGGTGGCTATGAGGGCTAGTTGCTCCCTGACATATGCGGATATTATTTTGTCAGTATGGGAACAAAAATATGTACATACCAGCATTTATTCAAAGTTTTGGACTTTATATGCCTGATACCTTGACGATGTTTGTATTTTTTGGGTGGGTAGTTTTGAGCAGCTGGATGAATTTAATCAATACTTAAATCATACCACCTCTTTTCTTAAGTTTACATACCAAGTTACTACTCAAAATGTTAAATTATCTAGATGTTTCTCTTTATACAACTGAACAGGGTTTTAGGTCCACTGTGTACAGAAAACCTACTTTTTCCAATACTTATATTAGTTTTACTAGTTCACATCCACTTTTCCAGAAAAAGGGGATTGTCAAGGGACAGTATGCATGTATAAGTCAGATGACATCCTTAGACGAGGACTATGAAAATGAATGTATTAAGTTGGAAGGTATGTTTTTGGATCGAGGTTACCCAAGCGAGCTTATTTTCAATATCAGAAAGGAAGTTACCCAAGGCAGGAAGGACAAATATTGCCCAGTTTTGGGTATTGGTGACAGCTTCAACAACAAGAAAGCTACAGCTGCAGGCAATTTGGGTTATGGTCAAGCATTTGTCACCAGTTTTAGTGCCAATGCATACCATATTAAAACATAGTGGAAAAAGAATGGAATAAGTTTTCAGAACGTACTGACCTTCTAATTTGAAGGACAAGTCTGTCAAGGTTGTTTTTAGGAAAGGTCATAATATTAAAAGTTTATTGGAACATGCTAATTATTATAATGTGTATTCAAACAAAAGGAAAGGTACTTTTAAATGTGGGGCGTATACGCAGTGTGTTTATATTGCATAGAAAGAACAGATTTTGGTTTCTGCTAGGCAGAAAGTACACACACTTATTCAAACTGTAATTCCCAGGGTGTGGTTTATTTAGCTACCTGTGAAGGTTTCTACATTGGTAAAATGGAAAGACAATTAAAATGAAGGATTTATGAACATGTTAATGATATCAATAAAAGAAATAACAGTAATGCACTATTTAGGCATACATTAATGCGTTCTAAGGCTACATTTTCCTTCTTTGTGACTGAAATTGTCCCTAAGGATTTGAGGGGTGAACTTTGGGAATCTAAGTTGGAATACAGATAAACATTTTGGCAAATTGTACTTGAAGCTAATAAACCTCCAGCTTTGAATTATTTATTTATTTTATTTTTATTTATTTATTTACATTTCTTGACCGGGAAAGTCCAACTGGACGCAGGTCCATTTTCAGTGGAGGCCTGGGGAGAAAAGCTCCACAATTAAAATATTACAGACATAGTTACAGATGAAGAGTCCTAGCAATTAAAATATTACATAGTTACAGATGAAGAATATAGTACATTCAGTAGATAACTAGCATCTGTTCCATCCACGAAGTCATAGCAGATATTAACAATTATTACAATAAGAAGTTACTGCCGTATAATAAGTAGATAGGCATGGAAGTATCAGAGCTTGCTTTAATCAAAGGTAGTTTGTGGGGAGGAAGAGAGGTAGAGGGTAGATGGAGTGGGAGAAGTTAGAGGAGAGAGTTACATGGGCATAGCCAGCATGTTTTTATGTGTGCTTTAAGTAAAGTTTTGAAGTGGGTGCATGATGGTACAGAGGTTGTTGTGGGAGGGAGGGTGTTCCATAATTTGGCTATAGCGCTGGGGTAGTGTGACAGGGGTGAGGTCTGCAGTGGGAGTGACAGATGGGTTTAAGGTGGAGGTGGGATTACATCAAGGATCAGCTCTGAGCCCTTTCTTATTTGCAATGGTGATGGACAGGTTGACAGACGAGATCAGACAGGAGTCCCCGTGGACTATGATGTTTGCAGATGACATTGTGATCTGTAGTGAGAGTAGAGAACAGGTGGAGGAGACCCTGGAGAGGTGGAGATATGCTCTAGAGAGAAGAGGAATGAAGGTCAGCAGGACTAAGACAGAATACATGTGTGTGAATGAGAGGGAGGACAGAGGAATGGTGAGAATGCAGGGAGTAGAGGTGGTGAAGGTGAATGAGTTTAAGTACTTGGGATCAACAGTTCAGAGTAATGATGAGTGTGGAAGAGAGGTGAAGAAGAGAGTACAGGCAGGATGGAGTGGGTGGAGAAGAGTGTCAGGAGTGATTTGTGACAGACGAGTACCAGTACGAGTGAAAGGGAAGATCTACAAGAGGGTAGTGAGACTAGCTATGTTATATGGGTTTAGAGACAGTGACACTGAACAAAAAGGCAGGAGTCAGAGCTGGACATGGCAGAGTTAAAGATGTTAAGATGTGCACTGGGTGTGACAAGGGTGGACAAGATTAGGAATAAGTATATTAGAGGGTCAGCCCAGGTTGGAAGGTTTGGAGACAAAGCCAGAGAGGCAAGATTACGTTGGTTTGGACATGTGCTGAGGAGGGATGCAGAGTATATTGGGAAAAAATATGCTAAGGATAAAGCTGCCAGGTAACAGGAAAAGAGGAAGGCCTAAGATAAGGTTCATGGATGTGGTGAGAAAGGACATGCATGTGATTGGTGTGACAGAGCTTCAGAGGACAGGAAGAAATGGAAGCAGATGATCTGCTATGGCGACCCCTAATGGGAGCAGCCAAAGAAGAAGCTGGAGAATAGTGCTTCTCCAGCAGCTTTATTGGCTCTAGTGACCTGTAATTGATTTTTGTCGCTGGATCGTAGTGGTCTGGTGGTGCAATAGGGTTGGAGTAGATTCTGGAGGGATGGGACCTTTAGAGGATGGTTTACTAGCTTGTGGGCAAGTGCAAGTTGATACCACTGAAGGAGGTGAGGGAGTTCTAGCCAGCCTAGTTCAGTAAGTGAGAGACAGTGGTGACTGCAGTAGGATGCCCCGGTGGCAAATTTGGTGATTTTGTTGTAGCAGGTCTCGAGTTTATTTAGATCGCATTGCCTTAGGTTGGTATATATTGGAGAGGTATAAAGTAGGGTGGAGATAAGGTGCAAATTTGCAACTGAAATCCTAGCTGCTTTGGTGAGGAGTTGCTTATTTCTGTATAAGGCTCCTAGTTTTTTGTGGACTTTTTTATGGTCACGGATAAGTGAATGCCAAATTTGAGATTGTTGTCTATTTCAACTCCTAGTAATTTGGTGTGATCTGCTGGGTGGATAGTGGTGTTGTCTTTTGCTGTGATGTTAAAGTGAGAGTTGTTTTGAGTATGTTTCGTGGGTTGGAAGAAGAGGAGTTTAGTTTTGTTTGGGTTGAGTATTAAATGGGCATCAGATAGCCAAGTTTCAACATCCTGTGTGACCTTTAGCAGCTCGGTTAGGGACTGGGCTGAGCAGATGATGGTTGAGTCATCTGCATACTGTATGAGTGCTCCATGTTTGGTGGCAGAGGCTAGATTATTGGTGAAAATAGAGAAGAGTAGGGGTCCAAGGATGGATCCTTGGGGAACACCAATAGAGACAGGTAGTTGGGGAGATATGTCATTTTGACATACAACGGATTGCTGGCGGTCAGACAGGTAGCTCTGAAACCAGTTGGTGACTGATTGAGAGAAGGATAGGTTATTGAGAACAGAGATGAGTTGTTTGTGTGGGACCATGTCAAATGCTTTAGATAGGTTTAGGAAAGTAGCAGAGGAGAGATGGCCATTGTTTTTATGGTGAAGGATAGTGTTAGTAAAAGAGAGTAAGGCAGTGGTGGTGCTATGGTTTGGTCGGAAACCATGTTGAGTATTAGAAAGGAGGTTGTTAGTAAGTAGGTAGTCTGAGATTTGAGAGTGAATGCATCTCTCTAGTATTTTGGAGAGTGGAGATAGAATTGCTATGGGGTGGTAGTTGGTTAGTTCTGTGGAGGGGCTGTCTTTGTGGAGGGGAATTATGCGTGATATTTTTATAGTGTAGGGATGTAGCATTCTGACAGAGATCCGTTAATCAAGATGGATACTGGGTAGGCTAGGGCGTCAGCTGCAATTTGTAGGAATTCACTTGGGAGGTTGTCTACTGCTAATTTTGTGGGTTTAAGTTTAGTTAAGAGTTTTCTTATGTTGGAGGCAGGAATGGGAGAATATGAGAAGAGTGTGGAGAGATTACTGGGTGAAGGTGTGGGGTGTAGGAGAGGGGGGTTGTGTTGTCTAGCTAGTGATAGTATAGTTTGTGTGAAATGTGTGTTGAATGAGGTAGCAATATTTTCTGAGGAGTGAGGAATGTTAGGTGGAGGGATATTGATTTTACCTGGGTGGAGGATGGAGTTTATGGAGGTCCAGAATTGTTTGGGGTTGTGTTGGGAGGAGTTGAGGGCAGACTGGTAGTATTGGATTTTGTCCTGCTTTATTAACTTTTTGACTCTATTGCGTAGTTCTGGGAATTTCTGTCTAGTTGTGGGGGTTTTGGTTTTGTGCCAGTGTTCCCAGGCTTTATCTCTGTTTTTCATTTCTGACCTAGTGATAATATTTCCTTAGTTCCCTTGTTAAAACATAAGTCAGCTAAACCCTAATTTATTTTTTTACAGCATTTCTGTGTTTTATTCTTTAAAAATTCCTTTACATTAATAGGAACATTTTAATATCCAATATTTACATTTTATAATAATATATATATATATATATATATATATATATATATATATATATATATATATATATATATATATATATGTATATTTTATATTTTGAGTAATTATTAGTTTATTTAAATGCATTCTTTTAACATTATATGTATTTTTATACATTTTATAAATGTATTCAAAATGTATTTATCATACTGCTTACTGATTGGGTTCACTATGCCTTTAAATACATATTATTCTCTTAATTAATCAATTAATTAATTAATTAATTAATTAATTAATCGAAGTTATATAAAGTGATTCCATGGTGGTTTACTGTTTCCTTTATCTGAAGAAGTCTGGGTGATACTCAGACGAAAACGCTTGTGTTTTTATTCTTGCTCTGGCGTTAATAAAAGAGTCTGGTTTTTATAGCATCCAGGAGTTTCCTGTTGTGCCTTTTGGTTTTGGTCCAGTGTTTTTGGTGTTCTGTATTTTTACTGTTTCAATTTTTACCCAGTGCAAGCAGTTGCAATCTCTGATCTTTAACTATACAAATAACAAGCTTTTAAACCTTCTGTGGCCCCAAGTAAATTATTCATTGTATATAAAAGCATGGATTTTAAAGTTGTACCCTTACTTTGCTTGATATGCAATTATATCTATACTACAGAATCCAAGTATAATTTTCAAAGCAGTAAAGTATGCATGACCAGTGCTTCAAAAACTATTTCTTTGGATTTTCAAGCACCCTCATTCAGAACATTTCACACATAAACCAAGAAAATTGCATGTAAGCTAGTCTTCATTGTGTAGTATCTTAAAACTCCAGTAGTGGAGGCCCATCTTTAAGGATATACAAGTGTAATCAGAAAAAAAAGGCAAAACATGGCCTGTTTATATCTAATGAGGTTTGACTTTATTGACCAGTATGGACCAGTATAGACTTAAAAAGTAAAAAGTGAAAAGTCATGGGCATTCAGAAGCCATGTAGCTGAAACAGTGTTGAGTACTTAAGGGATGATTTACATATATCCCATGGGCATCCACTACAGAAGGTTTAAGATATTGCACAATGAAGACTCTTGAGTTTTCACTGAATGGCTTGTCTAGTTGTCCAGTTTACCTTTGATTTGGACATATATATCAAGGGTCGCAAATGTACATTAAAACAGGGTGGTTTGGTAAAATAACAAAAGCAGATTGGATACATACATTTGTGGATTGTGGAAAAGTTGATAAGTATTGGAAGGATATAAATAATTTCTTGAAGGCAATATGGATAGGTAAATGTGGCCTTACAAGAGTAATCACTTTTGTAAATCCTCTAATACCTTAAGCTGTAGATGGAATGAAGGAGCAAATGCAATTCTTTTAGTACTTTTGTTCAAATTTGTTCTTCATGAACTTCTTCTCTCTGAAGAAGTTCATGAAGAACAAATTTGAACGAAAGTACTAAAAGAATTGTGTTCACTCCTTCATTCCATCTACAGCTTTTGGTTTGAGTTTCATTTTCCAGTTTGTTGTGTGCCTATATGGTTTTATGCTTCAGTACCTTCTGTTAAAAGGACTAGTCAATATAGTAAGTTCTGGTGTTTCCTAGCAGACTAGAAAACTAGAAATGAAAATCTGATTCAGTTCCATTACTCGGTGATGTCATAGGGTTAGCCACTATTCTATGTAATAAAGAAAAATAAGTAAAGAAGTTAAAATCTGAAAATGGCATTATAAAACCTTCTTGTTGGGACAGGTTGGAGATGTTAATAGTTAAATATAATGAAAACCAGTTTTGAAGTTCATTTTTTGATGATTTGAAAAATGTCTGTTGTTGTGTAAAATTTTTTGAATCTTTCTTCCTCCTTTATATGTATATGATGTGAATATGTTAAAATTAGTAACATTACTTGAAAAAAATAAAACAGGTTGGCTATTTTATTAGCATTGAACTGTGCTTGAATACAAAGAAAGGAAGCCTTTTAAGAAATGACCCTTATGCCCTTAACTAGTTCAGCTCAGAAGAACCTGAATAATTTCAGATGCTCATTATAAATCACATGAATGAAATGCTAGTATTACTTATTGACAATTATTAAATGCTTTTAAAATAAAAATCTCTTTGAAGTACAAATGAAATATATTTAATCATTTTACCTGTATCTTAACTTTTTAGTTATTTTGTTACATAGAAGCTTAACTACAACATCTTCTGTAAGTATAAAGCATAGAACAGAATTTTGATACTACAATGTTCAGATACCGCCAATCAGAGCAACATAAAATATTAAACTTCAATTGAAGATTAGATGTAATTAAAAATTCTCCATCTCCTTTGCCAATAGCAATTCTCATCGGTAAGTATGATATTATTTCTTGACGACCATTTATCTCATTCCCTGCTTTACAAAACAATCTAATACAGAGGTCAGTTTGCTATAACCTAGACTGTTTATCAACATATAAAGCACTTCATTACTGGTGGATTAAGCTTGATGGATTTAGTGTTACAGTCTCTTGCCTCTTGCCTTGATAGTAAAAGTAATTTATACAAAGTTGATCAAAATTATAGTGGTCACTAGAAATATCTCTATGATAGACAATGTAGACACTTATATTCCATATGCATATTTTACAATATGTCATTAATAATGAAGCTCTCAATGTATTTGCTACTACAACAACAGGACAATAGCATAACCTCTTTTGCTTTTCTAAACTGCAATCCCTAAATTAACTTTCTGACTTTGTAAATGTTGACTATTAAATATCTTTTCCTTTTGTTGAAACAATGTATTTCATTTTTGCATAGTACATTTTTTGCAGTAGCAATCTTAAGAGTCACAGATCCAACAAATGAAAGCAACCACAAGGCAAAAGGCAATAAATCTTAATTATTCTAACAGTGCTGAAATCTAAATGCCTAAAGTGTTTTGGGGACAAGTCCTTCCTGGAATGATGCTTCCTATAAGAAGTTACCTTCTAGAAGGGACTGAAGGCTTTATAAGTGCTGTTTAGTCCAAATTAACTTTGCCATTGTTTGAGTGTTTAGCTTGTATTTTCGGCCAGCTGCTGGGTCTGTGCCCTTCAAAGAATATGCTACATTACCATTACTTCTTAGTTCTGCCTGTCATGCCAGAACATAGGGCCTGTATGCTTTTTGATGAACAATTGGATTCTAAAGTGTTCCAACACAAAGGTCACCATTGCACAAATTCACCTTATCTCAACACTCCTATACGCATCTCCCGTTCTTACTAACCTAAGGAAATCTGACATAAATAAACTAGAAAGTTGCTATAGTAAAATTGCAAAGTTTGCTTCAGATGTTAGTTACAGATCCCATCAATGTCTTGCTCTTAAAAAAAAAAAAACTCTCCTGGCTAGAACTCCCCAATCAGTTGGCTTACAACCACCTCTCCAAGGCCCAGCAAATACTTAACCAACCAGAAAAAACTCCAGCTCTGCAAAACCTGCTAACTCATTACTCATAACTCGG
>NC_056745.1:90629090-90664090 GCF_019279795.1 Protopterus annectens | reverse complement strand
AGGCACTTAACAGGGATTTGCCCCCCTCCCCAATGTTGTGCGACCCTGGAGTGGTTATATATAGTTAGGGGGTTGTGGGGGTGAAACCCCCCGTCTATCTTCGTTTAAAAGCATAAAAATACAAGAAAAACTACACACTTTAAATGAAAATAAATGGGGGGCTTCACCCCGCACCCCCCCTAACTATATATATCAACTCCAGGGTCACACAACATTGGGGAGGGGGGCAAATCCCTGTTAAGTGCCTTGAATACTGGTTGTCGACCAAATGAATTTCGATTAAATGGTCTGTCGATTTTATGAAGTAGACTCATATATATATATATATATATATATATATATATAGATAGATAGATAGATATATATATATATATATATATATATATATATATATATATATATATATATATATATGGGTTCCTATCACTTCATTGAACTGTGAAATCACCGACACTCACCTCTTCGACACCAATCCATTGACGTCCATATCATCGACAATTCCGGTAAGCGATCTTCCCCCTCACAGGACCCATGGTAGCGCTTTCAAGGTACATTATACGGAATCACGTAAACCCTAATCGGTGTAACACAGGAAGAAGCGCTACCATGGGTCTTGTGAGGGGGAAGATCGCTTACCGGAATTGTCGATGATATGGACGTCGATGGATTGGTGTCGAAGAGGTGAGTGTCGGTGATTTCACAGTTCGATGAAGTCATAGGAACCCAGATATATATATACATACATACATATGCATGTAAAATAAACACACAACACCTATCCAGGTATTCCTGTTAGAATTATCACTCTTCAGTAATTTTTTCTTTTCTTTTTTTACATATGGTGCCGACTTAAATGCCATGTATCACACATTACTATAATGAACAATAAGGTAAACTATGTTTTTGTGATATTTATTAGTTATTAATATTAGTATATTAATTTTTCTAAAGCTTGTATGACCATTAAGTTCTCTTTTTTGTACTGTTGAGTCTATTTCTTATCAGCAGAGCAGGAGCCATTTGTTCCCACCTCAACAATGAGTGTTTACTGTCGTTGCATGATGCATCCCATGAGTCAGGTGTGACTCAACAAAAAGCAGTTCATTCCTATTTGCCAAATTTACTTTTGAATATCCATTTGGTCAAAGGTACACTATAGAAAGTATGCTTTGTCCATTATTTCTGAAGCCCATTAAGGTTTGGCAATGCATATCTAGCAAATAAATGGCATTCGAGTACAACTTAATAGTTGTATAGTTAATTGTTACAAAGTGCTGTATTTGTGATAACAGCCAAATTCAGAAACATGGGACAAGCAATATCACGCAGCAATGACATAATACAATAGGAGTATGCCGGGCACATCAAAACAAGCTGCAAAATCTCAGACTACTAGCCTTCGAGAAACTTCTTCAGTTTGTCAATAGGTTATGGTTATACTAACAGGAAATAGGAGAAACAAAAAAGGAGGTAGGCAAGAGATGAAGAAGGTTAGATTTTTCTAGGGATTGGAGCAGATTTGATGTTACCAATATGGATCTTGTTTTTTAAACTTTGAAGAGGGGGCTTTTTTCTTTGGTAATAATAGACAGACGTTCTATGTCTGTAAATAAGTATAATTGTAATTGCTTCACAAAATGTTGTTTGCTTGCATTTAATGGACATATGGTGTGATGCATTATTTTTTATTTGAAAGTTGTAGTTTCATCCTTTTTAATCAACTATTGTATATAAAGTTTTCTGCTTTTTTAATAAAAAGGACATAAAGTTATGGTTACAGTAGATACTAGGCCAACAATTAATTAAAATTAAATGCACTGCTCATGTAGACGTAAATAAATAATTCTGCATAACATAAGGTAAAATTATCTAGCATTATTTGATGATATAGTGAGTCTGTTCAAGATTCCTTTAAATGAGATATCAAATTGTGTTGGGCCAACCGCAAACTACATGTTTCTGGTGTCTAGCTGTATACATGCTCTATTGACAGTTGCCAGGTCCCAATGGTATTATATATACTGCATTAGAATATTATTTTACAGAGGGGATCTCACTGAATGAGTATAGTCTCAACTCCTGGACAGAGCCACTCAGTTTTCTGAAGGCATTCTGCCATTCAATTCCATATTGCATGACCTCTGGTAATCCATAGTGATCTAGCGATATTCAAATGAGCTGAGTAATGACCAGACTTAATGACCTGTGTTGGACTGCTGAGATATGCCACCCTCAGCTACTAAGCAATGTGAAGCCAAGGTGTTACGGAGGAGCACTAGGTGTTCTGATAAGTCATAATATTTCACAGCTCAGGGACATGCAACATTTTATTTGTTCATGCTGTACTGTGCCATACTATGCATAAGACAATACACAATAATGTGTTCCTTGTCACTAAACAGAGCTACGGTTACAAAAGTTAAGGAAGCAAACTCTGACCATTTATATAACCAGGTTCCATAAATAAACAATCAAAAATACATGAAAATGCACACAAAATTGCATTTTTCCTGCTGGAGCAGGCCCCTGTTTCCACAAAAGGAGGGTCTTGCCCCATGATGCCTTACATGCACATACTAATTCCAAGGTCACAGACTCTCAACTTTCCAAGTAGGGGTGATTTTGCAGTCACAATATAGCATATGCAGCATTTATTGCAAAAGTTATCACTGTGCAACAAATCATTGCATATTTAATCAGATATGTATTTGGCATAGAATAGCACTGGCAGCCCAAATGAAAGACCACATAAATAAACAGAGTTATAGTACTAGTGCTAGTGTGAGAAGCAGCACTCTGCTGCCCATGGCATCAGCAGTGCTACGACTGAGTGAGTAACGTATGTGACACAGTGAGGCTAGTTCGGTTGAGGCACAGCATGCTCATGCAGTCAATGCAGTACCACATAGCTGCCTCCTGTGCTCATTCAGCAGAAGAAGTTTTCTACATTTGCCATCAATTAGACAACAGTTGATGGTGTGCATGCCATAGTGCCAACCCTGCTTTCATATAAATGGGCATGAAATGTGGTAAATATGAATTCTGGAAAAGAAAGAACAGGAAGCAGAGGAAAACACACATATAACTGTAAGGTATGAAAGGAAGGGGAAGGAAATTTTATCTTTTTTTTTTTAGCGAGGAAAGCACTTGTTTTTTCATATATATGTAAAGGACAAAAGGATGAGGATAAGTCAGAGGAGTAAGGGCTGGTAGGATGGGCCACACCTCTTGCTGTCTCTCCCTACATCTGAAGGTCAGAGTGGTGCTGCATCATATAACTGTAATGATGCTGGCATTTCTTGTCCTGGCAGTCATTCTTCAACATCCCTGTGAAGGAAGAACAAGAAAACCGTACTCTTCCTGGCGTGACACTATACCAAAACTGCATTTGGCAATACGTGAAGTAGCCACGTCCACTCATTCAAATTCAGAAGAGGAAAAGAATAGTTGCCACATGAACAGAGATGCATGCCACAATGGTTTAGGGGGTACAGCCTTTTTTGAGAAGGTCATCAAAGCAACGGATGAGAGCAAAATGGTTCACAATGCCTACCTTGACCTGGCCAAGGCATGTAACACAATACCACACTTGGGCATTGCTGACAAACTCAAGAGATTAGGTATAAACCCTTATATCACCCAGTGGATAGCCAGCTGGCTCACAGACAAGATCCAGAAAGTTAGAATTGGGGAGTCAACCTCTAAAAGAACCCAGTCACAAGTGAGTCTCTCATGGATCAGTCCTGAGAGCACTCCTTTTTGGCATTGATGTCTATAAAGTCAAAGCCAATGTCAAGGGTCTCTGTCTCACCAAATTGCAGAGGATTACAAATTAGGAGAAGACATAGAATCCCCCACCAACACTAATTTTTGAAAAAAAGGGCTGACGCAGACAAATAACTTCTGTCATTGCCATGGACTAAAAATAAATGGGAAGAAATGCATAACAATATCCTTCAGGAAATCATCCACCCCTGGTAAATATCATATTGACAACACCCCTAACAGTCAACCCAGTAGGCAGGGACTTGTGGACACACATAGATAATAATCTAGCTGTTAACTATTTCACGTCTAAAGTAGTGAGGATGTCATTCCATGTTGTGCAACTTGTAAATCAAGGTATGGCATTTAGGTCCAAGAAGGTCATTGTTCCACTGTATTCTGCATTCATCAGACCTATCACAGAGTACAGTACCCCCTTTGGCATGTATCTAACTAGGCACATCCAACAACTGGAACATCCACATAGGTTCCTCACCCAGGCAATACAGAATATAAGTAACATGTCCTTTGCAGACTGCTGCAAAATCGTCTCTCTGGATTCTGTCTCCTACAATCTGTTGAGGGGAGATCTATGCGTGGCATGCAAGGCATTGTCAGACCCCACCCTGATGGACCTTCTGCATACCCCCAAACAAACAGCACTAGAATTTCCTTGCCTATAATATAAATATGACTTGCTGGACAGGCAGGTATGTATCCCAGAGACTACCTCTTCTCTGAAACAGGCTCCCCATCTATGTGAAGCAGAGTTCCTCCCTAACCCAATTCAAATGTAACTTGGGCAATTGGATGGGGAACAGGACATTTATCCCTGGTTTGGTATCTATGTCTCTAATGGACACAGGCAGCCTGTAAATGGTTCATCGCCAAGGCCCCTGCTTACACTTATCTAGGGTATCAGAACTTGTCAGAGATTTGGGATGCATGGCTAGGCTTAAAAAGGTCCTGGTCATCGTTAGCTTAGTACATACCTGTGAACCTATGAAGATGCACATTTGCAGATCATTGCTACACAACACAGCACTGCATTAAAAAGTGGCAGTAGGGATGTATGCATTCAATATGCATGAGCATACTGACCAGATGTTTCATTGTTACTGTGATGTGTACCACTACTGCTAACGTATCTGGCTACCACAATGCACTGTGGTAGTGATTCATCAAGAGTGGCACTGTGTAGTCTTACTAACATAAGCACTGCATTAACTGGCACTTATTAGAATGATATACAACCACTGCATTAACTAGCATTGATTAGAATGATATACAAGCACTGTATTAACTGGCACAAATTAGAATGATATACAAGTACTGCATTAACTGGCACTGATTAGAATGATATATAACCACTGTATTTACTGGCACTGATTAGAAATGATGTATAACCACTGTATTTACTGGCACTGATTAGAATGATATATAACCACTGTATTTACTGGCACTGATTAGAATGATATATAACCACTGTATTAACTGGGACTGATTAGAATGATATATAACCACTGTATTAACTGGCACTGATTAGAATGATATATAACCACTGTATTTACTGGCACTGATTAGAATGATGTATAACCACTGCATTAACTAGCATTGACTAGAATGATATACAAGTACTGCATTAACTGGTACTGATTAGAATGATATATAACCACTGTATTTACTGGCACTGATTAGAATGATATATAACCACTGTATTTACTGGCACTGATTAGAATGATATATAACCACTGTATTTACTGGCACTGATTAGAATGATATATAACCACTGCATTAACTGGCACTGATTAGAATGATATATAACCACTGTATTTACTGGCACTGATTAGAATGATATATAACCACTGTATTTACTGGCACTGATTAGAATGATATATAACCACTGCATTAACTGGCACTGATTAGAATGATATATAACCACTGTATTTACTGGCACTGATTAGAATGATATATAACCACTGTATTAACTGGCACTGATTAGAATGATATATAACCACTGTATTTACTGGCACTGATTAGAATGATATATAACCACTGTATTTACTGGCACTGATTAGAATGATATATAACCACTGTATTTACTGGCACTGATTAGAATGATATATAACCACTGTATTTACTGGCACTGATTAGAATGATATATAACCACTGTATTAACTGGCACAAATTAGAATGATATACAAGTACTGCATTAACTGGCACTGATTAGAATGATATATAACCACTGTATTTACTGGCACTGATTAGAAATTATATATAACCACTGTATTTACTGGCACTGATTAGAATGATATATAACCACTGTATTTACTGGCACTGATTAGAATTATATATAACCACTGTATTTACTGGCACTGATTAGAATGATATATAACCACTGTATTAACTGGCACAAAGTAGAATGATATACAAGTACTGCATTAACTGGCACTGATTAGAATGATATATAACCACTGTATTTACTGGCACTGATTAGAATGCTATATAACCACTGTATTTGCTCATGTACTGTATTTACTGGCACTGATTAGAATGATATATAACCACTGTATTTACTGGCACTGATTAGAATGATATATAACCACTGTATTAACTGGCACTGATTAGAATGATATATAACCACTGTATTTACTGGCACTGATTAGAATGATATATAACCACTGTATTTACTGGCACTGATTAGAATGATATATAACCACTGTATTTACTGGCACTGATTAGAATGATATATAACCACTGTATTTACTGGCACTGATTAGAATGATATATAACCACTGTATTTACTGGCACTGATTAGAAATGATATGCAACTTCTGCAAGTGGCCCTTATTAAAACGATATGCAGCCACTGCAGTGACTGGCCCTTATGAAAATGATATATAGTCACTGCAGTAATTGGTCCATATTAGGACTGATATATAAACATAGCACTAATTAGCCCTTATTAGAACAATACATAACTGCTGCTCTAATTGGCCTATATTAGACAGATATAAAACCTCTGCGCTAATCGTCCCTTATTAGAGGGGTTTATACCCACTGCTCTAATTCTGCCTTGTTAGAATGATATATAATAGCAGCACCATTCTGCACAACTCTGCTAAATAATGTGCATCAGTGAAATGGAGAAATTTTAACCGACAGTCTGTAAATTTGCATCTTTACAGAATTAAGGAAGGAGTTACAGAATTTAAGAAGCAATTCTGTCTAGTAAGGTACATAGAAACAATTACAGATGTACAATGGATGTCAGTCACAATATGGCAGATATTATAATGTATACATTACTTTGACCCCAGGCAGTATCCACTTGTACATTCACAGAGGCCAGATATGTATAATGGAAACATGGAGATGGACATGCCATGGTGGATTAAGGGTTTCAGGGCACATGTTCAAGCATGGTTACACTAAGTAGTGGAAGGAAGCCTGTGCAAAGTGTCAACTGTGGTTGAAAAAGCAGTGTATAAACAGGGTAGGAGCAAATGGTCAAGGGTAGGTCACAGAAAGGGGTGTGGGTTTGATATGAAAAGCATTAATTATGGCACATAACAAATGCATAAATGGTGAGAGGGGCCCTAACTATGGCCATCTGAAAGTACACCATATCCATACACTGACTGACATGTTTTGCTCATGGGTTTACATGTATCTGCATGGTTACAAGATGAGGGCAGTAGCAGGAAAAGTTCACAGTCCAAGGAAAGTAAGTGTTACTGCTGGCCCTCTGCAGACACAGCATGTATGTCATGGGGAAACCTTCTGCAGACAAGCAGCATCCGGACCAGATTTGACAGGGAATGGTGCATGATGTGAACACTACAAGTAGCCATAATAGGCCTCTGCAACAAGTCCAGTGAGGCATCAGTGATATGATACTTCCTGCAAAGGAAATGGCAGGGAACATTATGACAGACATGTCAGTGACAAGGGATGGACCCCCACAGGGAACATTATGACAGACATGTCAGTGACAAGGGATGGACCCCCACAGGGAACATTATGGCAGACATGTCAGTGACAAGGGATGGACCCCCACAGGGAACATTATGACAGACATGTCAGTGACAAGGGATGGACCCCCACAGGGAACATTATGACAGACATGTCAATGACAAGGGATGGACCCCCACAGGGAACATTATGACAGACATGTCAGTGACAAGGGATGGACCCCCACAGGGAACATTATGACAGACATGTCAGTGACAAGGGATGGACCCCCACAGGGAACATTATGACAGACATGTCAGTGACAAGGGATGGACCCCCACAGGGAATATTATGACAGACATGTCAGTGATAAGGGATGGACCCCCACAGGGAACATTATGACAGACATGTCCGTGACAAGGGATGGACCCCCACAGGGAACATTATGACAGACATGTCAGTGACAAGGGATGGACCCCCACAGGGAACATTATAACAGACATGTCAGTGACAAGGGATGGACCCCCACAGGGAACATTAAGACAGACATGTCAGTGACAAGGGATGGACCCCCACAGGGAACATTATGACAGACATGTCAGTGACAAGGGATGGACCCCCACAGGGAACATTATGACAGACATGTCAGTGACAAGGGATGGACCCCCACAGGGAATATTATGACAGACATGTCAGTGACAAGGGATGGACCCCCACAGGGAACATTATGACAGACATGTCAGTGACAAGGGATGGACCCCCACAGGGAACATTATGAGAGATATGTCAGTGACAAGGGATGGACCCCCACAGGGAATATTATGACAGACATGTCAGTGACAAGGGATGGACCCCCACAGGGAACATTATGACAGACATGTCAGTGACAAGGGATGGACCACCAATGACAAGGGATGGACCACCAACACTAAAGCATCTCATTGATGATGATGAAGAGATTCTGGTTTCATTTGTCAGACATAAGGATATGCCCTGTCTGGCTTGTGTATAGGAGTTGAAGGATATGCCCCTTATACTCAATGGGAGATGGTGTGGGTATACGAGATTGAGAGGCACCCATAGGTCCCATATAGGTATATGATACCCACATGTCCATAGGGATGTACCAGATTAAAAAAGACTTTTGGCTTTTCCCGGTCAGGGGTCGCCACAGTGGAACTCCAGTCCGCTCATGATTGGCAGCAGATTTTTATGATGCTGAGTTGCCAGCCTGACGCCCAACCTTCAACGAAGGCACACCCATTCACACTCGCACCTACCTGCATGTCTTTAGTGTCACTCGACCATGAGGAGGACATGCAGACTCCACACAGAAGGCACTCCAGCCGAGAATCGAACGAGAGAACCTCTTGCTGTGAGGCGACAATGCTAACTGCTGCATCACTGCAGCTATGCATAGGGATGTACCAGATTAATAACATCAATTGATGTTTCCTTTTCACTCCCCATTGCTAAAGAAGAATTTTAAAAACAGTTTGAAAGATGTTTTACAGAAAATAAAGAATAAATAAAAATATGTACGGCAAAGAAGTAAACTCTCATTAATCATCAAAATAAGTTTTGAGAGGGAGTTCCACAGATCCCTGTGAGCATTTTCCCCAACATTAACTTGAAAAACAACTTATGGTATAAATTATTTTTTTTCTTTTGAACTAGCCAAGTCAGAAATGGAAGTACTGGCATTGTCAAAATCTAAACCTCTTTTTAACACCAGGAACAGTCGCAAAGAATTACAACATGGAAGACAATACTTCTGGATGAATTCCTAGACTGTACAGCAAAAAACTCAAAAAAATTAAATATATGCATAAACATTTTTTGAGAAACATATTTTACATGCAGTAAACAAAATATTTAATAATTAAGTCATAACATCTTCCATAGTAGGAAAGATATAAAAGGGCATAAAGTAGGGTTTCTCAATTTCCCCAGGGGTATTTCTGTTAGTTATTGTAGAACATGACCGCAGAATATAGGAGCTCTTAATTTTAAGTCAAGACAAGGTGGAGAAGCATTCTTTAGGCTTTATAGTGATAACCATTAGCTGTTAGCAGAAAATGTAGATCAGCCCCTGCTGGCGGACTTGGACCTATTTAGAACCAAGGATAAGGCCTTGTATGTGATGGAAAGTACACTGTTATTGTTAGAAAAGCACAAGGAAAAGGGGCAGCCTTGTTGATTTCTCTCAGAATATAGATTGAGTACAAAATCAAACCAACACCACAAACTGATGAAAAAAAAAATGTGCAGGACAAAAGGATCCACAGGAAAGATACATTTTCAAACACCTATTTACACTTCAGCAGTCCCTATCCTTTCCACCAGAAGAAATCTGTAATAAAAGGACAATTAGTCTGAGCGGTGAGGATGGTAACTGTTGATAGTACATTTATAGCAGAATGCAACAAGATAGCTGACATGTTTTTTTACTCGAGGTTACCCAGGGGGGGCTTATTAATGAAATGAGGGATGAAGTGTTATACAAAAGATCTAATGGATTCTATGTACCACTATTACAAGGTACTTCGTCATCATGTAATAGGATGAAAATTACACAAAAGGTTAACAGGTCACCGGTGTCATTCATTTAACCTATAGCCCTGAATGTGGCCATATTATTTCAATTATAAAGAAGAACTGGAACCTGTTAAGCAATAACTTGGAATTATGCACATTGTTAGGTCCTTTTCCCTCTTTTACATTCAAGAGAAGTATGAATTTGAAAAACTTTATAGAAATGAAACAGCATAATATTATTAAGAACCCTGGGAAGAGTAAATGTGAATCTTGTAACTTCTGTAAGCACATGAGTATAGGGTATTCATTTAATATTAGGGATAACAACTATAAGACCTTGTCAGGCAAGTACAATTGTAACGCAAGTTATGTAGTATATCTTGCCCAATGTAACCTATGCCCCGCATTCTGCATTGGAAAAACTGATCGTAGACTGCGGGTGCGAGTGTATGAGCATCTTTATTGCATTAGGAAAGGCAAGGTTGAAAATGCATTAGCTGCCCATATTAAAATGAATCCCACACATAATTTTAATTTAGAGTGCTAGATCATGTAGTTGGAGACATAAGGGGTGGCCCAAGATCTTCGTTACTAGAAAAAAGAGAATTGATGTGGCAAATTTGTTTAGATGCTTGCCATTTCCCTGATACTAATGATGGTTGCTCTATACAATGCTTATTGAAACTGAAAAGTTTAAACAGATAATATATACTTTCACAAGTGTTTTGTCATGTTAACTCTGCTAGGACAATGTGCTCTGGGTTGTGGTATATGGTTATTGTTATTTTTATATTGTCATTTTTTACCTGTAAGATTTATGTTGGCATTATAATTAAGGTTGATCTATGATGCATAGATGTATAATTTATACATGGTGGCAACATTCATAGTAGATGTGGGGTTGAACAGTGTGAGTTTTGAATTCTAAACATTGTTTAAAAACACACATTAGGTTAATTTTTGTTTTAAAAACACATTCTATGTTAGTCATGTTTTTTATTTCTGAGATTTTTTAGGTAAATTGTTTGTTGCCATACTATGGTAGCAGATGCAGCATTTGTTTGAAATACCAGCTATGAACTAGCTGTTCTTAAGGAATGAATTTTAATTCAGTTTTATAAGTAGAAGATTCATTTGCATGGTTAATTGCTTTTGTATTGAATAATTGAATAATTAGGGGCTGGAGGGAAGTGTGCTCTAGTGTATATATTTGAACTGCCTTAGTGCCTGCTGTTATTTGTCTGAAGAGTCTGGTCATTGTACCAGATGAAAAGCGCTTAACTTCTACAGTGTGTTGCTGTGTTTTGTTCATATTTTCATTAAAGAGCTGAATAACTGAAGATTCCTGGGTGTTTGAAGTGCTTTCGTCCTGCATATTTGTTTTTTCATCAGAATATAGATTAACCTATATATTTAGGGCCCAAAAATGGAGTTTCATATGAAGGGGCTATATTAGGGTCATGTAGGATAAGGGAGTGATAAATGTTCTGAGTTTGTCTATATTTGTGCTAGTCTGGTTTCTGAAGGCTTTTAATATTGGAAGTAGTTTTATCCACATGTTGATAAGTGTAAAGGTGATTGGGCAGTGGTTGCTTAGTGATGGTGGCAGAATGTTTATATAGGCAATTGAGTTTGGTATGTTTATAATAATCAGGTCGGGTGTGGAGTGTTTAGAGATCATGAGGTTGGGTCTTGTTGGTTCTTTTACGAGTCGAAGCAGATCTAGGTCTGCTAGGAAAATACTCATGTCAGATAAAAGACAGACAATATTATTATGACTGAAGCCACCTAGAATGATTATGTTATTATTTTTAGGACAGTTATTAAGGATGTTAGTGATGAGTGATTTGAATTTATTTAGGACAGCAGGAATGGTATATAGGCTGTAGTAATCAGTCGTGGTTTGCCATTGTGAGTTGGAAATTTTAGGAGACTCCAATTAAGACTGTTATTTGCGGAAGAGTTTCCTTGTGCAATGACTTTCAGGTTTAGTTTATTTCTGTACATTATTCGAAAGTATGCATCAGATCATTTGTCTGTTCTGGCATCACTGGCCTACATGTTGAAGGTTAGAAAGTATTGGAAGTTGAGGGGGTCTTGTTTGACCCAGGATTCCTTGACTGCTAGAATGTCCAGGTTGTACTCACAAATAAAAGCACTTATGTGGTCTAGCTTGTTCTAATGCTATTTGCAATGAGGAAGGCACAGACCAGTGTTGGAAGAGAGTAGTTCTTATGTTGAGGAAAGTGAGTTGTTTCACAAGGGCTGGGTTCAATGTTACTCTTAAGAAGGAGTAAAAAGATTATATAAAATAGTCTGGAGGAGGTCTTTGGTGTATTGAAGCAGAGAGAAAAGAAGTTTCTGAGTCTTAGTAATCATATAGAAGAATAATCCTAACAGTTGGTTTGTCAGGTTACTGTGGAAGTTGGTGAGGAAGTTATGAAAGTAGGGGTAATATGGTGATATGATAATTGGCTGTGTGTTTTATGAACATGGTTTTTACTGGTTGTAGGTGGTGATGGAGGTGAAGAGGAAAGAAGAAGGAGGTAGAACAGGGTAAGTTGTGGAAGAAGGAATATTTTTCTGATTGGATGCGTGCTGTGTTTCTGAAGGAAGTTAAAAGTGGGAGTTAAGACTTCCAGTAAACAATTTGTAAATATTAGTTCTCTATGCAATATTTTCACAGAATGTCCAGAATTTTGCCTCATATCTTTAGTCTGTTCCTCATAAAAATTGTGTTTTGTTGACAAATCACTGGGATGAACTAAGGATTAAAGTCACTAAATAATATGTATTTGAGTTTCAGACTTCATATCCTTGAGAAAAATGCATGCTAACAGAAATCCTGTTATTCTAGCAACTTTCTAAGTTTATAAGATTATTATTTAAAATGTGGTCCTATTGTTGGACCTGTGTCCCCTGATTATGTCAAGCTTTGTCCAGATTTCTTGTTTTAAGAGGTTAAGAGATATGGCTGGATGTCTAACAAGAAATTCACTGACATGCAATAAATGAAAGGATATAGAGAACAACACTATGTTTTTATTTAAAAAAGGGGTGAGAGGAGAATTTTGGCATATTGATTCTGGCTGGAAAGGCATGGCTTTTGCGAACATTTATTTCCTACCTCTGCAGCTTAGTTTGGAAGTACTCATTGTTTGCTATGGTTATGTATTTTGGGGAACAGAATATAGAAGTGCTGAAAGATTGTTAATAGTTTTATAAGAGTTTACAAAATACAAGGGTCTTCTTAAGCCTAGCCAAGAGTACCATGCAGTGGAGGCATTGACTACCAACTTTTATACGTTTTGAAATGGAACAAAGGCTGGAAGAAGTTTTGATTATTCACAAAAGGAAATGGCACTAGCAACACAAGAATGCTGCACAGCCGCAGGATCGGCTACTCCATGGGTCGGCTACTCCATCATTAATTGCATTTGCAAATTTTCTCTATAACAGAATGAGGAGTTGAGAGCACGTTGAGCAGGAAAGGACAAGAAGGATCATGAGCACAAAATGTATTAATGCATCAAGCAAGGAAATAAAAGGGTGTTCAACATGCTATAAAATAAACAATGCAATCATGCTGCTCAGCGATAGTAAGAAAGAGCTGGATAATTAAACTAAAGCAGTCATGGGTTGGCAGTGTATGGCATTGACTGGCAAGGACAGTGGAAATGATTGGAACCTGCTGGTAACTGATGGGTTGGAGAACAAGCTGCCACAGATGCACAGTGTAGGACTATAATTATGGCAGACTAATGGCAGGCATCGAATTACTGTGAAAAATGAAGGCCTCACCAAGGACTGTAATATACAGCTTAAAGATAGTTCCTAGGCCTAAGAGCAGTTAGGAAAAAAGCTAACCAAGCTTTGAAGTGGAACTTGATTTACGCTGTTTCTTAACTTGAAATCTGATTCTGATTATGGACGTGGTGGGCGGGGTAACTAAATAATGGGAATCAAATGTAATTAGGGAACATAGAAGGGAATACTAAATGAGTCAGGCCTAGTCAAATGGTACAACCTAACGCATATTAAGATGTAATTAGAGAACATAGAAGGGAATACTAAATGAGTCAGGCCTAGTCAAATGGTACAACCTAACGCATATTAAGATGTAATTAGGGAACATAGAAGGGAATACTAAATGAGTCAGGCCTAGTCAAATGGTACAACCTAACGCATATTAAGATGTAATTAGAGAACATAGAAGGGAATACTAAATGAGTCAGGCCTAGTCAAATGGTACAACCTAACGCATATTAAGATGTAATTAGGGAACATAGAAGGAATACTAAATGAGTCAGGCCTAGTCAAATGGTACAACCTAACGCATATTAAGATGTAATTAGGGAACATAGAAGGGAATACTAAATGAGTCAGGCCTAGTCAAATGGTACAACCTAACGCATATTAAGATGTAATTAGGGAACATAGAAGGGAATACTAAATGAGTCAGGCCTAGTCAAATGGTACAACCTAACGCATATTAAGATGTAATTAGGGAACATAGAAGGGAATACTAAATGAGTCAGGCCTAGTCAAATGGTACAACCTAATGCATATTAAGATGTAATTAGGGAACATAGAAGGGAATACTAAATGAGTCAGGCCTAGTCAAGTGGTAGAACCTAATGCATATTAATAAATCTAGCATCTATTTCGAAGAATAAAGATATAGTTAAATAAATCAATGGTGTGGATATCTAATAGATATATAAAGAAAAGAGGCTGTGAATCAGTCCGCAACTGTTGCCATCCTCCTGTTTTATTTAACAATGACGGGCAAGTAATGTAATCTCATGATAGCGGGGCTGACGCAGAAGACAAGCTGGGTCATAAGTAGGCAATAACTGACAGAAGGCAAATAAGAAGACATCAAAGATAGGTAGCCAGGATAACCTGTTTTAGTCTGTCTGCAATTTTGTGTGTCTGTGGCGCTGGGGGGGGGGTGACATTTGATCGACAAGTAAGTAAGGTACTTTGATAGAAAAAGGTATGAAAATGAGTGAGTAATGGCACAAGGAGAACTATCTATGTGTCCTAAAAGTTGTTGCAACACAGTACTTTGCCTTGTTCTGCAGCAGCACGCAGATGTTGCTTATGAAATCCCACATATTTTATCCTGTCACCAGGATAAAACAATCAGGTCAAATTACTATCACCAGGATAAAACAATTAGGTCAAGTTACTATAACCAGGATAATACAATTAGGTTAAGTTATACAGATGAAAAGTAAATGGAGGAAGAGCTGAAAACTTAAGATAACAGGAGTTAGTGGTTTGATAAGGTACAAACATGTAGGAAAGAGACAGGCAGGCATACCTCTCAACTGTTCAGATTTTTGCAGACTGTATAGATTTTTGCCTCATATCCCTAGTCTGATCTTCATTAAATGTGTGGTCTTCTGGCAAATCAGTGAGGATGAAAGTAATTAAATAATAACATACTTTTGAGTCTCAGACTTCATACTCTTCAAAAAATGCATGCTAATGCAAAACCTGTTATTCTATCAACTTTCTAAGTTTGTAAGAGCAATACTTAAAAATTGTCCCTATTTTTGTGCCTTTGTCCCTCCATTAGTTTAGGCTTTGTCCATATTTCTTGCACTAAGAGGTTGAAAAGTATGCAGACAGGGTATGTGTTATACTTGAAAGTCTAAGGGAAGGAGCTATCATCTAGGTGATTAATGTTGCACAGTGAATCTTTACAGCCACAATAATAGCAATAAGTGAACAAATATACTGACCATACTATGAATGGTTATATAACTCAGGATGGAGATTACTTGCTCATACAAGATCCTCATAGTTGCTCCATGGACATATCGAGCAGCACATACAAGGACACAAGAGCAAAGTACTAACTGAATTTAACATGCAAATGTGACGAAAGTTGTGAGATAGGCAGTCAGAAATAGGGAGCCGAAAGCAGGAGAATAGAGAGAAGGACAACAGGAATGGAAGCAGTGTGTGGGTGGAGATGACGCATGAGCTTTTTTTTTTACTTTTTTTTTTATTTAAGGTAGAGGAGAAGGGTAACAAGGGGAAAGTGTGGTTAGCAGAGAGTGTAAAGGAATGGAAAAAGGGCAAACAGAACACAAAGGCCAACAGGAGAGATAGTAACAAAATGGGCAGCAATGGAGAGACACAAACTGGCAGAGAGTGGACAGTTGATAATGGGAAGAAATGGCATGCAAACAAGGGACAGGAAGTGACACAAAAGGATGGGAAACATAATGGTGAAGAATATGAAAAAATGAGGAAGACCTGCCAAAATATCCCGGAGGGAAACCTGCAGAAATGTGAGTAACCTCTGTAGCTGACATCATGGCTGACCAACTGTATGACTCTGCTAGCCACGTGAAAAGTTACTCCAGGGTGCCAGTATGAATACTGAGCTGCTGTCCACCTGACTAGCCACTATATCTTACACTGGATAATTCAGGATAGTGCCTTTGCACCTGTCTCAGTTGACAAGTCTTTGCCTCCCTATGGAGGTCACTAGGAATTCTTCCAGGTGACCTCACAGTATCGCCTTCATCATCCTGCTGAAAGACATACTAGGAGACTACAGAGGAGCAAGCAGTTGGAATGTTGAAATGCTGGCAACTGCAGAGTACGGGGGCCGTCTTCTCACCTTTGCCAACAAAGTGGCTGATACTGCAGAAAAAAACAAATGAAGAAAAACAAAACCAAAAAACAAGAAAGAAAGAAAGAAAATGACAAAATAATAAAAAGAAAAAAAAATTAAAACAAGACACACACACGCACACATTAAACAGTACATTTTTTATTGCTTTTTATAGCTTATTAAAATATTACATTAATGCCGACATCTGCCTGGAGAGTCTGGCCTGCTTCTTCTGACAGGTATCTGGTTTACTTCAGCCTCCACTGGTACACGAAAACATAAAAAATAATGATGAGCGCAGTGTATCCGTGATGTAAGAAGGCCATTACAGCTGCAGACATTAGGTCCACTGTACAGTGTCAATATAACAACATGATACTTTCAAAGATGGGTGGTTCTGCCTCCAATATTTCCTGTTTCTATTGGTATACAAGGTGAGATTGGTGCATCTGCAGGATGAACCTCCACTGCTCATAGGAGTAGGTAATGCTAGTGGCATCCCTCATTTCCATGGCAACCTGCTGCCTGGTATCCACTTTATAAAGGAAGCTCCTATCATACCTCTTTAGGTGTTCTAATGGTCTCTGTGTAGCAGGTTTAGAATGATTATTTTATTCCCTGCTGCAGCAGGTGGAAGCTTTCCCAGAGTCAATGCTGAGGCCATGTACACTCCATAGATCAACTCTAGAAGGAAAAAATGGTCACCAGAGTGCAAGGACTCATACAGTGGACACCACTGATGTGCATCCAGTAGAGGGGAAATGCTTGCAAGCTGAGGACAGTTAAACCAGCACAGAAATGGACTGACTTTATAGAAGAAAGAAGATGGGGAAGTAAGAACTTCAGTAGTGATGCACATCCAATGGCAACAGGGCAGCACAATGCCCATTAACAGAAGCATCATGTATATAGCCGCTACCAAGGTGCAAAGTGACATAAACATGACCAGTTTTCGCATGCAAGTTCACTCTACATGACCTTCTGACCCATGAATGAGCAGGAACGGGCCTCATAGCTCACACTCAGGGTCATAGCACATATTATAAGATGGCATGATTCAGATACAGATGCAGTAAATCACTTCATTAGCATGATCACGACACTATAGCCTCCATTTTATTAGCATAAAAAATGCAATTGACATTTTGTGGAAGGCAGCTTTACAGGGAATAATGCAGAGAATCAGAATAAATGATAATAAAGTGTTCTGCAAAAATTATGGTGCCTAGCTGCCAAGAAGGCCATTAACACACTCTTAATGGTTACAGTAGATTCTTTTCCAAGTATCTTAGTGCACAAGATACATGTACACCAAAAATGATAGTGTTCAAAAAAGCAGACAACCACAGCTAATTTCACTAATTTGGTGTTTGTTGTCATTGTTTGCATGTTAACATTCATTTACATGTTATTAGATATTAATTCGTATGTGATACATACCACACTATTTTCATGCAAGTGAGGTAAATCAGCTTCTCCCTGTACATCTCTGCCCACTTCTTAATACAAGGTGCCATTTGTTTCTGAATGCCCCTAGATTATTTTCTAGAAATGCACAGGAAAACAAGAGCTTGTTGTACAAATGATTAACTAAGCTGTAAAAATGTCCCACACTACAAATGTATTCCACTCAATGAGTATTTTTTTTTTCATGCAGACAATTTTACAAAGCATTTTAGTGCCTCACAGATGGAGCAAACTATACATGAACGTTTCTTACTTGAAATGAACTCATTTAAAAAGTAGTACATTTTAACATATAAAATATTTAATTTATCCATGTTTAGTTATTTAGTGAGGAAAACTAAGGATCTAAGCCGCTTACAAGCTCCATCTTGTAGTCCTGGGTTTGATTCGCTCAGTTTCATTTGTCTGCTGCATAGTTGTAAAGTTGTTAAATTACTTAATCTGTCAGTGATTTAATGATTTCTCATTTAACTAAATTAATAAGTACAGATAAATTATGCATACAATTAACCATGGTCTGGATCCCATAAAGTTTGCAGAATCCAGGAGAGTGTCCTGGGTTCCACACAAAAAACTGTGGCTGAACAAGTAATTTGCAAATATGTCTGTTTATAGATAATAACCCAGAGCAAAACAGACATAACCAGCAACATCAATGTAATCACAAGCAGTTATGCCAAAGATTTATGACAAGAAAATGTTTTCATAAAGTAAGATATATATCTGCATTACCAATGTACATCTACAGAAATTATACACGCTCAATGGAACTTTCAGTAATAGGTAAAAAGTACTGAAGGAAGAGAAATGTGCATTAGTTGTCATGTCTGAGAAGTGACAAATATCTGCAAACAATGATGGATATAGTAGTTATTTGTAGGTAGACATATAGAAATATACCAATCATAATTTGCAGAATCTGACGTATTCCATAAAATTAAAAAAAAAAAAATAAGGACTATCACAGCCACTTCGCCATGGCTAACAGTAGCTAAAAACAGGTGCATGGCACATGTGGGGAACACAAGTAATGCACACACTCAAGGAAATAAAATGACAGAAAAGCAGATGTGGAGTGAGGGTGAAGAAGAGGGACACAGAAGAGGTATGATCGAATAGGAAGATCAGAGAGTGAGAGAGAGAGAGAGAGACAGATGGGTATGGGCATTTTTTTTTTTTTGAGAATAAAAGGAAAGCAAAAAACACAGAAGGTAGAGGAGGGCAAAAGAACAATATAAACATATAACAAAAATCAGAAAACATGACAAAGGTCAAAAATACTCATAAAGGAGACGTGAGGTACAAAGTCAAAGTCAAAGTAAACGTTATTGTCATTTAGAACTACACACGTAGCCTAAACGAAATTCATGTATCAGCTCAGTTCTTGAGATTACAAAGGAAACTGAAACAGCACATGCAAGAAGAGGCATAAACATAACTAATAAATACAATGCTACTCCCAATACATACAAGAAAGAACAGAGACATTTACCAATGCTCATATATGAAAAGAATACCCTCCCTCTAAGTTAAATTAACTACCCTATTTAAAGTAATAGAAAACACACTACATATATGCCTAAGTTATTTGTCTAATATTGCATTTTACTGGGTTAAATAATACTGACTATGGATATAATAAATAAATATTGCACTTACTTGGAACATATGTAATTATATATTGCACAGGTAAATAGAAAATTGACTTATTATGTGCCCAGACCCCTGCGACAGTTGCCCGAGTTCAGAAGTCTAATAATTGTAGGGTAGAAACTGTTATTGAATCTTGTATTCATACAGTGGATGCTGCAATATCTCTTGCCCGATGCCAGATGCTTAAATAGTCGCTGTACAGGATGCCTGGTGTCCTGCATTATTTTTGTGGCTTTTTGGATGCTGTATCGATGGAAGACTGGAATCTGTTACCTTTTCTGCAATCCTCACCACCCTTTGTAGTGCTTTTCTTTCTGTAAATGGGCAGCTTCCAAACCACATTATGAAGTTGGAGGTGAGGATGCCCTCTATTGCACCTCTACAGAAGGTGAAAGAATACAAGGAGGAAGCTTAGCTTTTTTCAGCCTTCTTAAAAAGTGGAGGCATTGGTGCACTTTCTTGACCAGTTGGTTGATGTATCCGGACCACAAGAGATCTTCTGATATGTGTACACCCAGGAATTTCATACTCTTAACCCTCTCCATGCTCTCACCATTGATTCTTAGCATTGGATGGTTTGTTCTCCTTTTCCAGATGTTGATGATAATCTCCTTGGTCTTGCTTACATTCATGGCAAGGTTCTTCCCCTCACATCAACTGTTCAGAGATGCCACCTCCTCTCTGTACACCCTTTCATCCTCCTTTGTGATGAGCCCCACAACTGTGGTGTCATCAGCAAACTTGATGATATGATTAGACTTGTGCTTAGCATAGCAGTCGTGGGTCAGGATGGTGAATAACAGTGGGCTGAAAACACATCCCTGTGGATCCCCGGTGTTAATTGTGATGCACTTTGATGTGTTCTTACCTGAACACACCCTCTGTGGTCGCTGAATCTGGAAGTCCAGGATCCATTTACAGAGATGTTTATTGATTCCTAAATGTGCCAGTTTTTCTATCAGCTGCATTCATACCACTGTATTAAATACAGAGCTGAAGTCTATGAACAGCATTCTCACATAGTTGTCTTTGCCCTCTAAATGCTCAAGGGAGATGTGTAGTGCTACTGATATGGCATCAGCCGTGGCTTGGTTAGCTCTATACAGAAACTGCAGAGGGTCAAAATCAGGAGATAAACATGATGAAAGATGCATTTTGATCAGCTGCTCAAAACATTTCATAACAGTGGATGCCAGAGTGACTGGTCTGTAGTCATTCGGGCAGGAGGGAGTGTTTTTCTAAGGTAGTGGATGATGTTAGTTTCCTTGTAGCATGAGGGTGCTTTCACCATGGCAAGAGAGGTGTTAAATATTTCCTTGAGCACTGTTTTCTGGGTCAGCAGCCTTACTGGGGCTCACTCTCCATACCTCTCTTCTTACCTCCTCTGTGCTGAGGGTGAGTAGTGCATCCTTCTCATCAGTGGGCAGCTTTAGTGCCAACCTATTGATTCTTTCCTCAAATCTACCAAAGAAGACTTTCAAACTGTCCAGGAATTTGATGCTGTCCTCACACTGTGCTGACCTCATTTTGTAGTCAGTGATCTCCTGTATGCCTTGCCACAGTTTCCTTGCATCCTTCATGGCTCTGCACCTTTCTGCCATACTCCTTCTTAGCCTCCTTTATACCCCTCCTCAGATTGCCTCTTGCTACACTTAGGGCTGCTTTGTCCTTAGCACTGTAAGCTGTGTTTCTGTCCTTCAGAAGCTCGTATACCTTAGGGGTGAGCCATGACTTCTGGTTAGCTCTAATAGTGATCCTCTTGGTATTTGCTACATCATTAACACAGTTTGAAATGTGTACCATCACTACCTCAGTGTATTCATCAAGGTTCAAATGCTGATTCACTGTGGCTGCCTCCTTAAACATATCCCAGTTAATTCTTTCAAAGTAGTCTTTAGTCCATAGCCCCCTCGGGCCATACCCTGATTTGTTTCTTCATGGGTTTCTCTCTAACCAGTGCAGGTTTGTAAGCTGGTGATAGCAAGATGGTATAATGGTCAGAGTTTCCCATTTGTGAAAGTTGCAGTGCCTTATAAGCTTTCTTTAAGTTTATATGCACCTTGTCCAGAATATTACCACCCCTTATAGGAATGTCCACATACTGATGATAGTGTGGAAGTACTTCTTCCAGATCTGCTTTATTAAAGTCACCTGCTGCCACATATACAACATCAGGATATTTGGTCTGCAGCTCACCCATGTTCTTGCATAGTTGATTTAGGGCCTCAGTGGTATTAGCACTAGGTGGGATATACACTACTGTTATACTGACCCCATTCAGCTCCTTGGGAAAGTAGAATGGTCTACATTTAAGTTCTCACAGCAGTGTGATAGTATGATTTCACAGTTGCTGCACCATCATTGGTTAACATAGATGCAGGATCCACCTCCTCTGACCTTTCCACACAGTGTATACGTTCTATCTGCACATAACAGTGTAAAATCCAATAAGTTTATCGCACTATTATTTATCTTGTCATGCAGCCACGTCTCAGTAATCAACAATAAACACATATTTCTCACCTTGTTCTTGTTGGAGACTTCCAGTCTCAAGTAGTCCATCTTGCTATACAGTCATCTCACATTAGCTAGTAGTATAGTTGGTATTATTACAGGCCTGTAGCGGGTTGCTTTTAACTTTACATCAATACCTGCTCTGAAACCTCTTTTTCTTGTTCCCTGACATCTCTTTCTCTTTTCCTTGTCCAGCATATTTCTAAAACCTGTTCTACCAGTTTATGGCACTTTAGAGTGTGAGGAGTTAAAATACCCAGCTGCTGTAGCACCATGCTAGTAGTAGGCCCAGATACTCTGCAGCCTTCAACGCATCCAACAAGCAACATGCAGATGTCAACTGTTAAATTTCTAGTAACTTCTGTCTACTGTACGTTATTGTACCCTCAAATGGAAGTGCAGAAACTGATTGCAAAACAAGTGCAAAAGAAGAGAAAATATGCATATCTCTAGAATGAGCTGCCACAGCCGCAGCCACACAGGGCGATGCCATCTTTTTAAAATATAATATTTTAATATAATATTTAATATAAGTAACATTTAATATATATCATGTTTAATATAATATTTTAATATACTATTTAATAATTTATAATACAGATTATACAAGATGGGTGAAAGAAAATTGATAAATAGGACAGGGATGCATACCAGCCATGATGCAACACAAATATACATATGTACCGATACACATAACATTGCTGAGATGTTGCAAACTGTGTTACAGTCATACCAGAAAATGTATGGCTGATGGTAGGTGTGTGCCAGAGAAATGGGGAGTGCCATGACTGCAGTACACAATGGATATTCAATACGCTCAACCACCCGGCTGTCAGAAGTACAAGTATAAACCAATCAACATCTTGCCAAGGCTTTTGATACCATCCCCCACTCTGGAATTATAGATAAACTCATTAAACTAGGTTTAAATCCCTATGTCACAAGATGGGTTGCCAACTGGCTCACTGATAGAACCCACACTGTGAAAGTAGCAGACTCCAAATCCAACTTCAGACCAGTGACAAGTGGAGTACCACAGGGATCAGTCCTGGGTCCTCTCCTGTTTGGTATCTAATTCTCTGAAGTACAGGCTAACACAGAAGGTCTTTGGCTAACAAAGTTTGCAGATGACTGCGAACTAGTAGCCATAATCGAAACTCCTAACGATGTGGACATCCTACAAAAGGGCCTCACTGAGACAGATGCCTGGTGTCAAAGCCATAGCCTCAAGCTCAATACCAAAAAGTGCATTGTCATCCCCTTTGGTAAAAACTCTCAACCCATGAACTACAACATAGGCGATAGTATACTTAACACCAAAAATGTGATAAGAGACCTTGGGACACAGGTAGACAGTAGTCTCTCCTTTGATAATCACATCGCCACAGTAGTCAGGAAATCCTTCTACGTGGCACACCTCATCACAAAAGGTTTCTCATCCAGAAAAAAAGAGGTCATTGTTCCCCTCTACTCATCACTCATTAGACCCATTATAGAGTACAACGACCCTTTTGGTATGTACCTGGGTGGCAAAAGCCAGGGTACCTTTTTGGCTGGGCTTGTATAGGCCCCAGGGCCGATAGCCTAGTACCTACCTATGAACTTATGAACAGCAAGAATAAACAAATACCCGAGCAGACAAGTCAATAGAACCTCTAATGCTGCATATGAAAGACAAACATCCAAGACAGTGCCAAGCAGTATCACAGCAAAATATTAATATGGCTCTGTAATAAACAAATAAGTGTACATGACACAAACACAGGTAAAATGGTATAATATGTCAAAGATATACTCCATACCAGAGGTAACACAAATTGCTATATATATATATATATATATATATATATATATATATATATATATATATATATATATATATATATATATATATATATATATGTGTGTGTGTGACATGCAACAGAGTAACATGATCCAAGACTAATGACATGGAATACAAAGTTAATGGTGATACATATATGAGTAATGACTTTTAAGGAATGCAAACCATGCATAGGCAGGAAACATAAAATCCCTAGGTAATGTTCAATACACAAGTACAACATGAACAATGATGGAATCAAATCAATTGCCACCACCTTGCATGCATATGCCTTGCATGTGTATGATATCCAACATGGTGGCACAAGGTAATATTGTACATGTACACCTACACTGCAATGGTTATAACATAGAGGAAGGTAAACACACATAACTTATATGATGTGTATGTGAAAAATGGAGGCTAATGCTATAAGGTGGAAGGGAGATGGACAATCCAGGGCCACATCAGTGAAGAAATGCCAGCAAGAGAAAGTAGGCAGTGAATAAATCAGGAGAAATTTAACAAACGAGACACAGTGCACATGCATGTGTCCACAACACAAGATGGACTGCAATTCCTCGCAAGGTGCACTGAAGCAAATGGCCAACATATGACACTTGGGCATAGTGGATTGGTGAATGCTATATAAACATGTGTGTCTACTAATGAAGCAAGCAACAGTAATATGTAACAGTTAAATAGCAAGTGGCACAGACATACAACAAAAGTAGTTTTGAGTATCACATACACATATACGCATTTGCGCGCACGCGCGCGCACACACACACACACACACATATATATATATATATATATATATATATATATATATATATATATATATATATATATATATACATAGCTATGTCTATAAGCCATGGTGGTGTAGCGGCAGCATTGTCGCCTCACAGCAAGAGGTTCTCCCGTTCGATTCTCCACTGTAGTGCCTTCTGTGTGGAGTCTGCATGTCCTCCCCGCAGTCGAGTAGCGTTCGAAAGACATGCATGAATGAGCGTGCCTTCGTTAAAGGTTGGGTGTCGAGCTGGCACCTCAGCACCATAAAAATCTACTGCCAATCATTAGCGGACCGGAGTTCCGCTGTAGCGACCCCTAACCAGGATCTTGGCTAGGCTTGTAAGAGCCTCAGGGCCAATAACCTAGTAACTTCCTATGATCCTATATATATATATATATATATATATATATATATATATATATATATATATTTTTTTTTTTTTTTTTTTTTGCCATGTAAATATAATATTTTAGGTACCAGATTCACTTTTCTTGATATAAATAACATCATACACATCTTAGACTGATCAAAGGACAGTCCTGTACAGATAAGTACAACACAGAAAAATTGAATAAGTGCATGTTGCCAGTTGAATATTACAAGGGTGGCTGTGTGTTAATCATAATACAGCCATACACATGTATAACCATGTAAATTGGTGCATATGTACTGCAAATGTATATACGTAGACATGTATGCAAATCTGTGTACATATATCATAATATAAGCTATTATCAAAAATACTAGCAATTGACATGCAAGATATGGACAAACAAGGAAGTGCTAAACAAAGCATTGCCTTTATATATTCACTAATGGAGCAGTGAATCACAATACAATAAGTAAAGGATACATGCTCATATATAATACTCACAGTACAATAATACAACATATCATAATATTTGCCAGTACATGCCACACACAAGGTCATTCTACCAGTGTGACAGCATGACACAACAATGTTGCATAAATCACAAATGTGAGGACATATCATGTTGCTGAACAGACATGAGTCAGTAACATCCAATATAGAAATGGATGCAATACATACACATGGATAACAAGAGAAATAAACACAGTGGACCCACATCACTGTGTTATGTGAAAACAATGGGAATAATGTACTGTGTCAGTTGCTGCCATCCCACCTAAGTATATAGTGAAACAACCCAAGCAGAACAATTGTGTCCGACTTGCATTATGCTAACTGCAACAGTCATATCTGTCACATACAGGGCTAGAGTGTATTGGACATAACGATATTATACTGCACTGCATACATAGGAATACACACACACACACACACACACACACACACACACACACACACACACACTTAAGAAGTACCACCCCTGCCCTTATGGAGCAATGCATGCAGTAATGACAGTACGATCAAGTAAATAATATTGGTTATCACATGTGTCATTTGGTAATGTGTGTCACTTTGCAGCAGCAAGATAAAGCCACATATGACATGATATGAGTTGTGTTCATTGTAATATATGACAGAAAAGGATGATAGCAATATGGGATGTCTGCACAAAAATGCCTACATGGAAAACACCATTGTGGCAGCATTATAAATGTGGATCACACAGACAATACTTATGATCCTGGGGATCACTCTGTTGGGGGTCGAACATAACACAAGATCTCCCTACTGATCTCCCAGAAGGAGTAGCACATGGCCCATGCCATGTCATGAAAGAAATTGCCAATCAGTTTCCTCACCTTCATCTGGAAGATGTCTATCACTATTTCCTGGATCTGACCCAGAAAATTGCCTCCCTGGCATGGTGTTGGATGCCTTCTATGATGAGCATCAGGAACAATGGTACGTGCAGGTCCTAGTCTGTCATCATCACCATCATCATCGTCATGGTCATGGTCATCATTCTGGTCCTGGGAGGTCCTGTCAGCTGATAGTGGTCTGGCACAATGTTGGTGGCAACATACAATTGGTGAGCTGGCATGGGTCCCACATGCTGTCAAAGTTTAACACAAAAAAAAAAAAAAAAAAAAATATATATATATATATATATATATATATATATAAACACACATATATATACACGTACATAATAGATATTAATGAAAAAAATCAATGGTTAAATACCATGTAATGCAAACTTACACAACTTACATAATGTAACTGTTATGTATGTCATATTACACTACTATCTGACTTTATCCATATGTAGCACAGTATGTGATGTAAGGCTTCAATTCAATCCATACTAATGTATAAAATACATCGCAGTCATGAGCCAAACATGTCTATAACAAAACACAATAAGCTGTACAGCTACACAATTGTAAAGAAATGATATGATATGCAATCAAAATCATCAAAACATATGAGACAGGACATGTGAGTGTTTGCTCAAGGTATATCACAATACACAAAATAAACTAAAGGCTGCTAAAATCCCTTTTGCTTTAGTTAAGTTTGGATTTTATATCACAGTACGGTAAATTTGTTACTACATTTGTCATTATGCCATTAGCAGATATGGCCCATATGGTTTATTTATATATTTTATAATAAAAGACACAAAGCTGTGGTAGGAACAAGTGTAAGGTCAAAGTTATAAAACATTCTCAATGTCCTAATATTCATTTATTAATGATATGAATAGAAGCCCATATGTGGGCCACTGTGTCCATCATACATTGTCATTATGTTACTCCGTTACATTACATGGCACGTAGTAATCAATTTATCAGACATGCTTTTGTTATCACTTGTACATTTACTGACATATCAGCCATCAATATGTACGCAAGACACATATGTACAAAACACAGACACATGTATTCTTAAGTCAAAAGACAAGTATGCCATGCCACTCTGACACACAACACTGACATGGGACTTCATTCCAAAGACTTGGTATAGAGTAAGCAAACAGTGACACTGACCATGTATCTTTGGGAATACAGACCTTACACCACTATCACTCACAGTCTCTGACAGCAACTTATAAGTAAGGACCATTATTCATTACGTAATGTAAGTCTCACACATTTATGTTTAGGTATGAATATGGCTTTTACATTACCACTATAATGTATAGGCATGTACAAGTGATGTGTTATGATGACATCCCATGAGTTAAACGTCTGTGTTCAAAATATATTGTAAGATTAACAAGCAATAGTTTGCTTAAAATGTATATACAAATGAGAAGAACAATGCAACCTGGTTAAAGGAGGACATCACAACATCATATAATTGGAATAGACTTTAAAAGCTTCAAGCAACCGAACAGTAACAAGCAGAGCAATAGCAGTGATAGCACGTAAAAGCTAGAAGTTATGTGCATGACACACATACATAACTGTTCCTCATCAAGTGTATCATTGTCACTACTTATGCTTGTGTTACGCTTATATATATACATGCACAGTTAAAACAATGTCACGTATATAACATGCAATCCTTCTGACATATTAAAACAACATGATTGGCTCATGGCACAAAAGTGATAGGAAAAGGTATGTAGTGCTGTGTTTACCGCATAAGTAGAACTCCAGAAATACATACCAGTAAATATCTGCACAACATAATATTCATTGCTATATACACAAGCTTACTGCTATCTGCTGTTCAACAGCAATGAAGCATTCAACTTGCAATCAACATGGCAGTTAAACACAGATGTCTGTCATTTAGGATGTGTCAACAAGCATCATATTAAACTCAAGTTATTCGAAAACTCCAGTTGATATCTCCTAAGGTGATATTCATCTTAAATGTATGTATACATTAAAGTTAACCACAATGAGTATTACACTTACCTTGCAGATGCATTATGGGAAGACTGATATAAACATAGCATGTGTGAATGTTCTAAGAATATGCATTTAAACCTGAAGTTTTAACTATGTTAGGAGTATTTATAGAGAAATAAAGGTGAAGAGTGGTAACACTGACCTCTCTCCCTCTGCTGCTCCTCAAACCTGTGCATATGCCCTTTGCATAATGCAGAAATTCAACTGTGGTCTTCACCACCTGTAACCAGGAAAAGATGTGTTACAGCAACAGAAGGATTGCTTCAGGTCAGTGTATAATTACTGCTATGTACAACAGAACAGCAAAACAGTGAAACAATAGTGAGTAATACATGTCATCTGGCCTTGACATAAAATACAGTATCAGATTTTGCACATTCAACCATTGCTGTGTCACTCTCAGTCCTGTGCACACATGAGGATTGCTGCAGACAAACAGGAGTAAAGTTCCAAACCTACAACTGTCACCTATATTTGCACTAACAGAGCCCTACTTACCTAACTGATATTGGCTGCATTTGCATGGATTGATGGAAGTTAAACAACTTACATCTGTGAATATGTAGGGAAGAACTGCACACAATAAAATGTGAGGTTGTCTGTGTATATTAAATAACAAGTAGAGAACAGTACAAGTGCTGCCATGTGCTGTGGATTTCAACAACACAACTATGCAATTGTGACTGCATGTCACATTGCTCATAGCAATAAGCCACAACTATTACTCTTCAGTGTTCTAACTGTCATAGTTTGCAATAAAACATTTGTCTGCACTTGAAACACATAAATAGACACTAAAGAAATTACTTTTCAACTGTGAGATTTAATACATACACGTAATTTAGGTAGGAGAGAAGTCAATAAAAACAAGTAATATTATAACAACTTAATGTTGTGTAATTCAGACTGTGCAGGTAAGATATGTATGTATTGCCTAGCATTTACACAAACATCATTATTAATGGACGTACAATGTTTCGAGAAACTTTGCAGATAACAGAGACATGCGTAGTCATTTACAGTCTAAGTGCTATAGGCATCAATGCACCACAACTGAATTGCAAGTCTGTACCGCATAACTTACCTGCGAAGTATATATCTTGCATATGTGTTATTCAGTAGGAAAAGCTGAACTACAAAAATATCATCCAAAATAAGCTACATTGAGTTTCAAACCTGCACATACTGATGAAGCATTGATATTGGCCTATTGCTTAAACATTAAGGCTATTGGGCATCACACTTCCTTTAATGTTGTAAGAAAATGACAGAATAGTAATTTAACCACCTTATAACAGTAACATGGGTCAGGACTCTGATTTTAACTATCATAGTTTGTGAAACAAAACATTAGAAGGTAATTTTGAAAAAGAAAAAGCCATTAATGGCATTAGTGCTCAAATAAGTGATCCACTACCACAATGACTTCACATGCAGTGATAAACCTATAGCCACAAGATAAAAAATTGCAGATCCACACATATTGTACTTGCATTCTGTTTACAAGACTCAAACATATTTCAGCCAATGGATAGTTATCCATGGCTTATGCACTGTAGGTGTCAATAAACCACAGCCATGCTACATGTGTAAAAAATCTGCACTGTATAAGTTACCGAACAAACATAGATCTTACACATACCTCTCAACATCTTAGAGTATGAAATCTGGACAAAGCCATAAAAAAGTGGTACAGATAGGGGCAATTTTGAAATATTGATCTTACAAACTTAGAAAGTTGATAGAATAACAGGTTTTTACATTAGCATGAACTTTCTGAAGGGTATGAAGTCTAAAGCTCAAACGTCTGTCATTATTTTCTAACTTCGGTCTTCAATGATTTGTCACTAATTTGCCAGAAAGCCACAATTTTATGAAAAAACAGACCAAAAATATAAGACAAAAATTGGGACATTCTGCAAAAATCTGTACAGTTGAGAGGTATGATTATATGTGATGTGCAATATTAAACAAATCATCCCTGATGTTTTCAAAAATATGCATCAAAGGGATTTGAATCCACACATAGGAAAACAGCAGTAATTTTGCTGTACTGCTTAACTGTTTAGCTAAGAGCAATCACAGCTCAATACAGATTATAATGGCAGATATTATAGAGTAGAAGTAATAGTTCTATATTTGATATTTGTATTAATATACAGTAATAATTAACAGCCCTGTATAACATGTACACTAGCCCAGTATAGTTTGGATAACTACAAAATACATCAATACACTAATGTTAACATTATTGAGTGGAGCTTAAATTCCTACATATGAATTACTATTATTGATACAGATAGCCATGAAATTCACTTCAAACACTGAGTCACAGAAAAAAGATATACTTATAAATACATATATGATAATGTAGTTGTTAAGGCGTGGATTATGTAACTTACTGTAAGCATCTGCTGGCTGCCATTGGATCTCTGCAAACCTCCGGCGAAGATCCCCTCCATCCCTCATATGTAGATCATCATAGCAGTGGTGGACCTACATGTCAGTCCAGTAGACCCCCATCCATTTGTAATGCTGTCTCTCACAGGTTCCATATGTTGATCATCACAAAGTTCCTAAGTCACATCCTCTGCTGATGTCCAGCATAGACAGTGAGCATCAGGGTAGTCTTCTTTGTCTGTGGTGACATGTAGCGCATCAGGGTGGCCTTATCTGTCTGTAGTGATATGTAGCCATGACTAGATAACAGTTCATTTTATTATGCTGATATTTTTCATTATGTTTCTGTACAAATTCCAGTATGTGTCTTGCATACCATATAATGACATTAACAATGTTTATGACGTGGGCCTCTGACTGCGATAATATATAAGATGCATCCTGCATTCTTGAGACAGACATGCTATTTGTGTTTGGATGAGCAAGTAATTGTGGCAAACTGCTACCATAGTACTGGCTTTGTGGCACATTAGTTATGTGCTTGTCATTGCCTGTTAATAATATCCAGTGACATGGGTTCAAATCCCCCTATATGATCTATACAAAATTGTTAAATGGATTGACTGATGTGTTGGTGTTGTCAGACCATATAGACTGAAGATTCAGGCATGTTTTTCATGTTTATTCCGATTCTCTGCACATGGCAGTGGTATATGTGACATGGATTGTTTTGCATAGCTTGTAAATGAGAGATGAGCAATTCAATTGACATATGCTTTTAACATTATCATGTCAATATGTATAAAGACTACTTTGTGCATATCACCCTGACTTCCAGATGTCAATCATAAATAGGGGAGACAATTTCTCACACAGAGAAAATTATAATCAAGGCTCTGTGGACAGTTTTGGATGGATGAATCAAGTATGGATGGACCTGGCAACAGTTTTGGCTGGATGAATCAAGTATGGAGGGACTTGGCAAACATGATCAATGCTGTGGGTGGTCACAAGAGAACCTGGGAGGTCTGTCAGCAACATTATTCTGACATGATCCTCCATGCAGCTAACAGATTTCATTGCTATGAGAGGACGAGGAATGCCACTGGAAGTGGGCCAGCCTTGCCTCTCCAGATAAATTAATAATGTTCTGGGCCTCATATCATACCACCAACTGGTATTTCCAGATACTTGGGGAGGAAGAGCGATTGAAGCAGGTGTACAGGTATGTCCTACATCCACAAACACTGCCGCAAACATCATTCCTCATTAAAGGACACCAATTCACAACTAATTCACAATTAGTACAGTATTGTTATATTTGTGTTCCAGTTGGAGAAGTACATCATGAACGTGAAAGCATAACTGATGTGGATTCTCAGCATAAGTGTTATATGTACAGAGTACATACATAACACTCTCAGTAGTATGTGTGATGCTGTGCTTTTCAATTGCATAGGTCCCTCAACATCTGCACAGCAGCAACACGTGTCACATGAGTGTCTCCATATCTTGTTAGTGTGAACCATTTAGCACAACTGTGATCAAGGATATTCATGTTGCCTTGCTCCCTACACAGGTCCATGGAGCAAACATTTTCAGAATTTGTCACATATGTGTCTCTGTATCCTGGTAGCACAATCCATAGTTGTGTGTGTCTGCCTCCTGTCATGGTTTTTGAGTATACTCACATGATGTTTGTATGCCATTTTAACCTACAGATACATCATTACATGACATGGGCCAGGAAGCTGCACATTCTGACAGACCAGGTAAGGTTGTTCATCTGGTTGATATTATCCAGCACTGTTTAACACACCTGTGATCTAGGATAGTCATGTTGCCTTGTTCCCTATACAGGTGCATCTGGCTGCCATGTAAGTGTCTCCATATCCTGTTAGTGTGATCCACAGTTGTTGTGTGCCTCTGTCTCGCATTTATATCACATCATCGAAATTTCAAAATATCGAATCTGATATGGTCGACACCATATCATCGATATTTTGAAACTTTGAACATAAACAAAGAAAGCAAAAATGAAAAAAATAAAACAACTAAACACTGCAAGCAGGGGGGCAAGCCCCCCTGCACAGCCACGCTACTTAAATATACCAACTCCGATATCACACTACATTGCAGTAAATGGAAATCTCCCCTTATGGAAATTTCCGTTAAAACGTTCAATGTCTTTTACTTTCTCTGATATGGTGCCTACCATATCAGCTTTGATATTTTCAGTTTTTGACAAAGTGATATAGACCCTCTTTCTCTGCCTCTGCCTCCTATTATGACTGTGAGCTATACTCACGTGTTAATGTTTATGTACCTTGTTATACCACAGGATATGCATTATGACAGATGGTATGTTCTCCAAACAGGGAGGATGTACTTAGTATGGCAGTGTATCTCTTTGCTACATGTCACTTTCAGTAATTACATCTGTGACCTTCATGACTACTGTGGTCTTGTTCACCTACATTTAACACTTGAAATCTGTACATCATCCTTGTCTGTCCAGTATGTGTACGTCTTATTTGCTGTGTCTTATACCTTAGGTGCTTAATGATGATTTGTATGTATCTATCTTTTCACATGGCAGTGGCATTGTAACCTTCACCCCTGGTGGTGGAGTCACAGGAGGACATGTCAGGCAGCTTTTAGTATTTGTATTGACTTCATCTGTCATATTTGTTTGATATATAAGTTACATGTCATATAGCAGTACCACCCACAGCCACAACATTCTGGTAAGTCCATGTCATTATTATAATTGCAGTCATATAGCTGCCCCATATTGCAGCACTATGCTACATTATTTGATGTCTGTGAAGGTATGTGACTTGTGTCATTTATCTCTTTTTTGCATGTCCACTGCCTGTCTCCTCAAGTAGCCCGTCCACTGATCCTGAGGTGGGATGTGATGCACCTTAATATGATAGTACAGCCCATGGCACACAGGCCACTGCACTGGGTTCATTTCCCAGCCCAGCAGGGGACAGCCATATGGTTCATGATGTAGCCTCTAATATGGAGGAGAATGTGACTGGACATTCTGATAATGTGGGGACATCAGATGACGGATGTGATGATAACTGTGACCCACTGTCCCATGTACAGTCTAGTAATGATTGTGACTCTTCCCCACAATGGATTGATACTTCCCAATGAACTATATGTGGGAGTGTAATATGTGCTTTGACGGGTCTACTTCAGTATACTGAAGCTTCACTTACCCAACACTGAAATTTCCCAGACAAACGGACTGAGAACGTCATAAGACCGACATCTGAAACACTGAGTTTTCACACAAGGAAAGTAATTGCTTGGCCATCCTGTTGAACTTTTTCCCTTACCCCCATGGTAGTGTGATCTCGGAGTTGGTATATTTAGTTTGGGGTGTGTGGGGGGAGGTGGATTGAGTTTTGTTTCATTTTGTTGTTTTATTTGGGAAAGCCAAGTGGTTACTTACCTTGTGTAAAAAGTCAGTGTTTTGGATATCGGTGTTGTGCAGTTGTCGGTCCTTTTGTATCAGGTAAGTGGGAGTCAAGTAAGTGAAACGTTGGTGTTCTGAAGTAGATCCACTTTGATGGATCCCTGACAGAAGACTGAATATTCACAAGAGCAAATTTTGAAACACTGAGCCTACATCACCAAAT
>NC_056745.1:90621590-90624090 GCF_019279795.1 Protopterus annectens | reverse complement strand
CCCAGCAAAAAGCCACAAAGCTTTTTGCTGGAATCCTTTCTTCCTTTTTGGTGTGCTGGTTTGTGCAGCGCTTCAGTGTGGTTACTAGAGAGCTGGTTTAACTGAAGCTAGCCTCAGCGCTTAGCTGCCTTCTTTCTACAATGCATTGCATGTTGACCTCTAGAATGTTTTGCAGTTCCCCAGCCTGCTGTAGTGCATTAAACTACACTTGCATTTTTTTACGTATAGTTTGTGGATTCTGCAGAATTCATTAAGATTAGTAGTGTTATGATAAAGCGGTTCCCATTCAGAAGCCTGAAACATCATAAGCCTGAAAATCAAAATCCTGAAATCAAAAGCCTGAAAATTCAGAATCCTGAAAACTCAAAATCCTGAAAGCCCAAAATCCTGAAACTCAAAATCCTGAAAACACAAAATAGACATACTGATGTCATTGTGGCTTTGCTATTGTTAGCCCTGTGGTGTTAGGTCATGCGTTGGGGTCAGGTAAGTGTGCGGTTGGTTTTATGTTAGGGTTAGGGGCAGTTTAAGTGAGTTAGGGTTAGGGCGCAGGTTAGGCATGTATGTAATAGTGACAAATATTGGGGTTAGGGGAGGTTTAAGTGAGTTAGGGTTAGGGCGCAGGTCAAGTGAGTGTGCGATAGTGACGGACCTTAGGGTTAGGGTTAGGGTCAGGGTCAGTTGGTAGATATTAGTGTCTTTATAGTGACATATTAGCATTATTTGTGTTTTCAGGATTTTGAGTTTCAGGATTTTGGGCTTTCAGGATTTTGGGCTTTCAGGATTTTGAGTTTTCAGGATTCTGAATTTTCAGGCTTTTGGTTTCAGGATTTTGATTTTCAGGCTTATAATGTTTCAGGCTTCTGAATGGGAACCGATAAAGCACATATGGCCTCCACAGAGTGTTTCATAAAGTTGTCAGCAAAGTAGTTTGCCACATTTATGTTAGGTGTGCACCGAGTCCATAATCAACCTATGCAGAATAAATAATTGTTGGTCTTGTTTTAGCATTTGCTATGGAAATGCATCCACTGATGATGAACTGATGTCTTCCTTCGGCCTGCCGCACTGTCTACAACTTTCTTTTGGAATCCAAACCCATAACTTAGAACAAAAATTCTTGTGCCTATTAGTCTTATTCTCTGAAGAGGCAAACAAACAAACAAACAAACAAATAAATAACTAAATAAATAAGAAACTGTTTATCCCTAAGCACTCTTAAAAATAGATATCAGCTTTTGAAATGGCAATGATGAAATAATTCAAGAAACAAAGATTCTTAAGAAGAACTATAGAAGCATAAAATTAAAAGACTACATAAAACCAGTAAAACTAAAATACACAGATGTCAAAACTTCTATAATGGGTAACAAAAGCTGACTGTTAAGGCAAATATTTCAGATTTCCTGAAAGAAGCTTCAGGGTGGTAAACATGAAGACGAGAAGGTACTGAGGCCTGATACATAACTAAAGATTGCCTGACAGACATTTACAGGCATATCCTGGCAGTCATGAGTGGACTCTCATGAGCAGACCAAATTGGATACAACAAGATGTTAGAGGCAAAAAGCTTCAGTGAGACTCATTAGTAACAGAAGCCGACTTTTACATTTATTAGAGGTGGTGGGGGTTTATTTCCCTAATCCCAAGGTAAATATCATTACAGTAGTATATCTCTAGGTGGTCAAGATTAGATTTCCCAAGCATCAAGTGCCCAAATCATAAGATGTACCAGAGTATTTGAATTAGTTGTTATTCAGGTCTCCTATTTACATCAAAGAGCATCAAATAATCTCATCAGTTTGAATATGACAAAGAAAAGAATTGCTGATAATTTGACATTAGGAACAAGTGCCTTCACAAGTAATTAAACAGAAATAAGCAAACTGAATCAACTAAAGGAATACTTAACTCCCAGAATGCAGAGACGGAAGAGGGCAGTTCCATTTATTAACTGAGTGTTATACCTACCAACTATTCCTCATTTTACAGGATGCCCCTGATTCTGGTTCATCATTTTACTGTGATCTCCACACCTCAGTGATGCTTTGAGAAAAAATGTGGTAGATTACAATCAACAAATAATGATATTCCATATGGTTACAGATGTATTTTATCTCGGAAAATGCACAGTCGTTCATGTGCTCTTGTTTTGTCAAATTTTTAAATCAGTAGTATTCATAAAGTGTGTCTGGTTTATGTTCTTTGCCCCTGAAAATGTTTGTTGCAGTGTTTGAGCTTTATGCTATTACTGTTTATTTTTGTTTTTCTTCTTCATGTTACTAAGAGTGTACATAACAGTTGACATTAAGTATTAAATCTGTCAGTTGTAGATGAGCAAGAAATAAATCAATGAGTTTTAATTAGACATGTCAAAAAAGTAAACAATTCAGATGCAAAGTCTCTGTAAAGTGTTTTGAAAAGAAACTTCAGAGTAAGTTATCTGGACACTGCAGGACTGGGCCAGATTGTCTCACAGAATATGATTACTCAGGCCTTT
>NC_056745.1:90509090-90616590 GCF_019279795.1 Protopterus annectens | reverse complement strand
TATTGCTTAGGATTATTAGCTCCGATAAAGCACCCTTAACAGCTTTCTAACCCCAATACACCACTCCCTTGTAGCTCAAAAATCAAAGCACTGGACAGTATGGATATACAATTTCTTAACTCCTCTTTAGCCAGATTGGTGGACATGGGCATCTTGAGACAATGTAGCAATTGTCTCATGTTCCCTGACAACCACTTAATCTTTAAAGAAACAAACACAATATTCAAGAGGTGTAATTGCCCAATGACAATGGAGGCTAAAAGCTTGCATACAAGTGCACATCAGGTTGTTGAAACCACTTGCACAACACCCATCACACATAGTACACAACACAAACAAATAGACTAATGTATGCTAATGCACTTAAAAGCAATCTTTCTAAACAACAAAGATCACCTAGCAGAACTGGATCATGGTCAAATGGGGTCATAGGCAGAGTAATGAATCAGAGAGCCCCGTACACAGCCCCTCAGCTCCCTTCCCCAGCAGCCATTCCAGTGTCTCATTACATGATTATTTTTCCCCAATTACTATAAACACTGTTCAAACCTCTCAGTGTGTGTACTGTTTTCTGCTTTGCTTGTCCAATGATTACAGATATTTGGATTTAATTAAAAAACTGTATTTCTGATGTTATTGCACAAGCACTGATAGAGACTAGCTAAACAAAACAATATAGTCTCACAATGCAAACAGACTTAGAATTAACATTAAAGTTGTTTGACCTTGAAATGGTATTGAAACCCATATTTAAAGAAAATGCATATGGCCAATGTCAGATAAAGTTTACCTTTTTACTGTTTTCAAACCTTGCACACATTTTTAGACAACTGCATACATGCATATGTTCTTTGATTCACTTTCCTGATTACATTAAATTATATTCCTTGTATAATGCAACACCACTTGTTAGGGCATGTTTTAAATTTGTAGTTTTGAACATTTTTCCAGTAAGCAATGAAATAAAATATATGAATCAACAAATGCAAAACTACACATTTCAGAACATTTCAATCATAAAAGGCCATGTAAATGTATGTCACTACAATCTACCAATATCAGTCAATATGCACAATCTCTGCAGAAGTAAAAGTCATCAGAATAATTCCACATTAGCAAGATCTCTAACAAATAAAGATGTTGCTGCTAGCAAACAACTTTATATTTCAGTGTGTCATCTATTAATTCAGTGCCTGTTGCCCTTGAAGAATCAATTGTCAATGTTACATTACAAAAAAAAATGGTAAGCTGGTAATATTGCAATGGGGAATGGATGATAAACCAACAACAGGTACATAATTACTAGGCATCTCATCCAAAGGAGGACATATTCAGGAGTGCAGCATCCACATCCCCTTTAAAGTGCAACACAGTATCATCAATCCAGCTACATGCTGTGGGAGTAGAACCTTTAGCCTTCCTCATCAAAAACAAGCATGCTGGCTCTTGTGTTACTAAACAACACTTTTAAATTCTTAAACATAATGGTGATGACCGTTTGCTAAAAAAGGTTGCACATTGTAAAAAGGTTGTAAACAGACAGCATGAGCAGCAGTAAACTTATCTTCTCTTGAAGATCACAATTCCTTGAAAATGCAGTGAAACTAATTTCTTTGAAAGTGGACTTGAAACTCAAATGTTTTACAAGTGTGGTAGTTGATTTAGAGGATTCAGGCTCCTGTGTTCTGTAAGTAAGGTACAGGGTTTGAACCTTAGCAAATTAACAAACCTGCCATCCCTAACTAGGGTATTTTACATACCCACCGACACCCACACCCATGCCTTTACCTTTGTCTGACCATGCTGTAGACGAATAAGATCAGGTCCAGGTCCACAAAATACATGACACACATGGTCAGAAATGTCTTCTTGTATTTAAATTCTCCACACAGCACACAGGAAGTAAGCAACAGGTCTGTGCAATGATGTCTCGTGCAGGGTTGCATGGATGCAACAGGTGTAGATGATGACACAGGTTGTTCTTAAAGAAGAACACCCTTAAAAAAACAAATGTGACAGTCACCTGCCCAGCAGGCCTCCTCCCAACCAGAGATGGCCCTTCCCAGTCAGTGGGTCTTAGGCGATTGCCTAGGTCATCTAGTGCTGGATCCAGCTCTGTTGCCTAGTCTACCTGTTGTCAAAGCTATGCCTCAGCAAACGCAAAGGCACTCAGAAAAAACATCACCTATCACCACACATGCTGTCAGTCTCATTGGAGCCCCAAGCACTAAGGGTCTAAGGCAAGCAAACACGCATACCAGGACTCTCATAAGAGGAGACTCCATTGTAAGCTATACCGATGCCCATCTAACCAGGCCGAACAAGGAGAAGATAATGGTTAGTTGTTTATCTGGGCTCAGAATCCCACAAATCATGCCACAGGTACCAGTATGATTCTATTATAGTCCATGTAGGTGTAAATGACCTGAAATGTACTTCCCTGGACTATATGATGAGACACATTACTGAGCTTTCAGCCTATGTGTCTCAGGCTGGTATGAGCTAGCACTGAATGGCATATTATCATCAGCAAGGATGATGCCACAGTATGAGCAAAATGTGATGGTGTCATTCTAAAGGGATCCGATATTTGTTAGCATGGGAGGATATGGTTATCAGACAATGCTGCTTTGCCAGGGATGGTCTGCACCTCTCCCGTCTAGGCTTTCAGATACTGGCAAAAACCTTATCTACCTCCATAGTGACTGTTTTAGGCAATGCCAAATTGACCAACCTACCAGCATAGCAAAATCAACTCAACTGAACCTCAGTTTATTAATGTGCAATGCCAGGAGCCTAAGCAACAAATGCAATCCCTTCATGCCCACCTCTCACTTAAGAATATAGATATCTGTGCAGTTATCAAGATGTGGTTTAAAGCAGCAGAGAGTATCCTGGCAGTGCAAGGTTTCAGTGTCTTCTACACTTTTAAACCAGTAGCTGCACAGACAAGATCTAAAGGAAGAGCTGTTTCAATATACAGCAATAATAAGCATGCTTCATGTTGGTCAAACAAGTGCAGATCACCATAGACAAAATCTGTACCAGATTCCTGGACTTTATAAATACAAACATTTTTGGCCAAATAGTGAATATTCCTATTAGAGGCTCCAACATACTGGACCTTTTGTTTACAAATATGGAGGAACACTGCAGTCCCTCCATGGCTAATCCTCCCTGGTAAGGTCCAACCATAGAGCTGTCTCCTTTGAAACCATAATCAACTCTGTAATCCCATTAAAACACTAACAGTTAAGAACTATACCTTTTATTAAGTGATGCATTTTCAAAAGTCAGTGCCCCTCCCCCAAACCCAGAGAACACAGCAGCCTATGCTGAATTGCTCTCAGAAACTCTGTACCACCATGTGAATGGCTGCATAGAGGCTGCTGCACCTATCAGATGTAAGCACAGGACTAGGTGTAGAAATAAACCACCCTGGTGGCATTCCAAATTAAATAGGGTATATGACAAAAGGAAAACAATTATGGCAAAAATCAGGAAGGGTAATCCCCATAAAGATAGAAACTCTCTCATCAAAGTAAATAGGCAACTAAGAGGACAAATTAGGTCAAGTAAGGTAAGGTTTGACATTAACATAGCCTCCTAGGTGAAAGATATCCATAAGGTCATCTACAGCTATGTCAGAATCCTCAAGGGGAGCACACAGCAATGTGATGAACTAGTGGTTAATGGTGCCACATTCACTGAGCCTGGTGATATAGTAAACCTGTTAGCAAACAAATTCAGTTCCAGCTTTAACCCCATCTCACCCCAACCAACCCCTCAAATATAACCCCTACAACTATAATTAGGGAGCATGTATTGACTGCACTCACTAAAGCCAAGCACACCGCCTCAATGGGTTCCAACAACATCCCAGGATGCCTCCTGGATAGTCTAAAATATGACTTATCAGGACCCCTGGAGTCATTATTTAACTATAGTCTTAAAACAATCTTTGTACCACATGAATAGAGGACTGCAATAGTCATCCCCTTTGCAAGAGAGGGCCTTGAACAGAACCTGGAAACTACAGACTCATTAGTCTGACAAGTCTTATTTGCAAAGCCATGGAGAGAATTATCATGGAAATTATCAACAAAGATATAAGAGACCTACAGGTACTAGATCCATTCCAGTTTGGTCTTGTCAGAGGAAGGTCATGTCTACTGAATCTGGTGGGCTTCTTTGAAAAGGTCAGTGAGGCACTGGATGAGGGATCTGATTGATATAATACCCCACTCAGGCATTGTCAACAAGCTTATGGATCTAGGTATAAACTCCTTTATAACACACTGGATAGCTAGCTGGCTCACTGATAGGACCAAGGGGGTTAGAATCAGTGAGACCATCTCCACAAAGAGGTCAGTTACAAATAGAGTCCCTTATGGCTTTTTGCTGGGCCCACTCACCTTTTGCATCTATTTCTCAGATGTAAAAAGCAATGTAAAAAGAATGATTGCAAACTGGGAGCGGTCATTGAATCCCCCCAAGATGAAAAACACTCTTCAGGAAGGTCTAATATAGACAAACAATTGGTTTCAAAGCCATGTCTTAAAACTCAATACCAAGAAATGGATTATTTGACCTTCTGAGGGGTCTGCAACCCAGGTAACTACTCCATCAATAAAGTACCCTTAAAAGTTGATTAACTTGTCAGGGATCTAGGAACTCATGTAAACAGTTTTCGACCAACATGTGTCCAAGGCAGTAAGAAATTCTTCTGAGTTGCTCAACATATAAGCAAGGGCATGATATTTAGGTCCAGAGAGGTCATCATACAACTGTACTCAGCCCTTATCAAGCCCTTCATAAAGTATAATCCCTGGTTCGGTATGTACCTGACCAGACACATGCAGCAACTGGAACATGCACACAGATTCCTTATAAAGAGAATACAGGGAGTAAACACAATGTCTTATGCTGGTTGCCTCAAAGCCCTGTCTCTTTACTAACTATCATATAGACTTCTGAGAGGTTATCTGTGCCTGGCATACTGGGCATCTTTGAACCCTGTTTTGATGAATCTTTTGCACACCCACAAAGCAAACAGCACCTGGACTACTAGATTAAAAGAACTAAAGTTAGCTTGTGACATAAATAGGACATGTTGGAGAGACAGATATGTTTCTCAGAGTATTCTCATTATTTGGAACAGGCTCCTCCTTCATGTGAAGCAGAGGTCCTCCCTATACCTATTTAAGTGCAATTTGGACCAAAGGATAGGTAATCAAAAAATCATCCTTGCATCAATTAATTCTGGACCTTATTAAAGTCACATATCATAAAATATGAAAGCCAGGCAGAAAAAACAACATTAAATGCAAAAGGATGGCAAGGTGATCAAGCTGAAATGACACACATAATATACATCTGGCAATTAAAGTAAATGATTAATGCTATGAGTTGTTTCCTGTAGTCTTAGAGTTTAATTCCCACAGCCTCTATTTGCCTACTGTGTGACTCTGAACAAGTAATTTAACCAGACAGTGGTCCTGTTTACCCCAGAAGGGGACTGTTGTGCCCAGTGTCTTCACCTAATTGGCAAATAAAAAAGTATGTATTAGATGGCAAGACATCAACAGATCGCGGGAACTACAGACTCATTAGTCTGCCTAGTCTCATATGCAAAGCCATGGAAAGAATTATCATAGAAATTGCTGCACATCAGCAAGTCAAATGGCATTAGAAATACTCACTCTAGGGATCTAAACCTCTTCTGCTGCATCAGCTAAACAGTTTGGAAGGACAGGTATATTTCACAAAGGATAACACTGCTGTGGAACAGACTTCCCATTCACATAAAACAAAGTTCATCTCTGCACATTTTCAAGCACAACTTAAATCTATGGATGGGAAACAGAAAATTTACCGCAGGACTGCACCCTATACTTTGAATATGCAGGTGCAGCTCCTAAATGCTTTATCTTATACATAGGTCCCCTCAAATTATCTATGGTATAATCCTAGTTATTCTCATTAGGGTTAATATATAATTAGTAACCATGGGATGGGTAAGGCCAGTCTATAACCAAAGCAAATTTGGCTAAGCTTTAAATGTCCTACAAGGGCAGCTAGCCTAGTACTTACCTATGAACCTATAGTTATTTATGTGTACTTGGGCAATCTATCCTTATCCTGTATTGTTATCATATGCAACATGGCACATGACTTCATGCTGCGATATGAGTCAAGTGTATAGTTTACCATGCATTACAGCATGGCCTGATTGTTACTGCTACTGCCAGAATTCTGTCTTTCCCGGTACATTTTTAATCATTCAGCTATCTTGGATATAGAATTACAAGCATCACAACACTTAATTTGTATTAATGGCCCAAGCAAACAGTATAAATATTACCACACATGCACAAATATCTCTTTCACAAAAGTTGCAAGTACATGTGCTTCAGTTTTGTTCCATGAGCTGTCACACTGATTCTTGCTCTTAAACACTCATTTTAAATGGCCTCCTACTGCTTAGTTTGCTCGTATTTGCTGTCTGTGGAACTTGTCTCACTGCTGCATTCTAAAGGATACCTTTGCAAACTGTATCTCATCTTCCATACTCTCCAAGGATTTTCTATAGCGCAGAACATGTCTCATTCTCAGCTAATGAGGACAGTTTCAGCACAGGCAACCAACACTGCAATTGCACCTAGCTTACTAATTAGGTACCATAGGTCATATTTTCATCTGCACTGCAATGTTCTGATGGGAGAAAAGGGCTGAACTTGAACTTCTGTCCTTATACTTCTGTAGCTTACCATATGTATAATTTGCTTTGGCATTAGAGGGTAGAAGTGTTTGTACAAGTGCTTGTGAATTAGAGTTAGAGTTAGGGCTATAGATAGATGGGTAGGCAGATAGACAGATATATATATTTTTTGCAAAGAGGAATAACTTCAAATATCATCACTGCATTTGAAAGTCACTACTTTTAGTTGATTATTTTCACAAACTCCTCAGATAATATTCTTCTTTTTCCAAAGAAATTATATTTGCAGCTACAAAAGGGAGTATATTAAAAAAAGCTAAGGAAGCCAATAGAGCTAAGAATGAGAACAATGTGATTAAGAAAGCTAGTCTCCAGTGACAGTCTGTTTCATCAAATAATCAGAACTTGCCCCAAGACTGTGTGACCTTGGAGGACATTATATTAATCAAGGAGATACAGGTTGAGATGCCCTATTGATGGGGATGTAAGGCCTGACTGTTAGCTTTAATATTCAGTGCCTTCCATTACTATACCCTACTGTCTCATTTGTTCATCTGGTGGTGACAGACCTGTTTCTCTGGACTGGATAAGAACCTTCCAGACCACTTATTCCCATTAAAGAGTTTGATCATTCAATTCATTCTCCAGGAGGTGAAACCCAGGCATTAGGGAATGGGTCAGTAGAGTGGTCTTGTGAAAATGTTTGCCCCCCCTAATCCCCCTAATGTCTTCCCTTACGTGTCTGGCTGATTCACACTGCTGCCTGAATGGGAAATAATATGTGGCCCCTTCCCCACATCATTATCAGCTAACTGGCATATGTGCAGATTACCAGTGTTAGCCTGCCTTGGCCTCTTTCATGAGCCATCACCTACTTACCAGTAGGGATCTCTAATGTTGTAGGCCATGCATCCTCCTCCACCTCTTAAGTCCATCTTCTCCAAACTTGCTATCCAAGTTCCATGCTTCTGAATGAACACAGGTCACCTGGGTCACGGTCAGGGCTTCATCCCTCTACAGCAAGACTTTCCAATAACTATCATTTTTAAGTATTATGTTGTATACTGTATACTGTTAATGAAACAGTCTTTAACTGGGGATATCTTTCTGCTTAAATTATCTTTAATGATTTGTACTTTGTTACTATCAAAGCTCGAAGCCTCTGCAACAAAATTACTGAATTCCAGTCTTGGCTCAGTCATCACTCACCAGACATAGTAGCAATAATTGAAACCTGGCTTAAAGCACATATATCTGACTCTGAAATCCTTAAATCAGACTGCATCATACTCTGTAATGATAGGATCCATTAAAAAGGAGGAGGTGTAGACCTAATTTATAGAGACTCCTTAACAGTAAATATACATCCAAATCCAGTCCCCAATTTCAGTTGTCTAGAAATCCTAATGGTATCCCTCCATATAAACCCTAACAAACAACTCTGTATTGTCACCATCTATATTCTCCCTGGCCAAAACATCTCCCACTTAGAAGACTTCCTAGGTTGGGTTAACCATAATATCCTCCAAGAAACTATCATTCTAGGAGACACTAACATCAGCTGGGAAAACTTAAACTCCAAAGCTCCTAATACTAGCACTAATCTCCATAGTTTCACTCAACTTATCTTACAGCTTACACATGCATTAAACACCCGGGCTGAAACTATATTAGATTGGATTCTAGTATCCCACCCCCCACTACTACACCAGTACCGGTACCCACCATAACACCCTAAGTGATCATCTTCCTGCATACACCCATAGAACCCATCAACACATCACCAAACCTCACACATACAAATCTATTAGGAATCTCACCCACTTTAACCAAGACACATTTGCAATTACCCTTCAAGCTCAAAACTGGTCCCCATTTAAATCACCACCCCTAGATGATGCTGTTCAATATTTTAATAACACCTTTCTTAGCACATTATATAGACTAGCACCTCTTCGAACTAAATGCACAAAACCAAACCCTGCCCCCTGGTTAACAAAGCATACCAAACTAACCCTCTTGTCTAGATACAAAGCCTGGAAAATCTGGAAAAAATGTAGGACTATAGAAAATGAACAAAACTTTAAAAAACTTAGAAATACTGCAAAAAAAATATCATAACTGATAAGAAAACCTATTTCTCCTCTAAACTCCCCTCCCAAACTAATAATCAAAACAATTTCTGTAAATCTGTATCCTCCCTTAATCCAGGTAATATTCAAAATCCATCACTCGCTCCCGACAAAAAACATCTCCAGATAGCACAAAACTTTTATATCCATTTCATTGATGCCATCCAAAAGCTAATCAAGGAGTCATCCTCAAAAACCAACCCAATCCCTAGTAATACCTCTATAGACACCCTAGTCCCAACTAATAGTATTCCGCCCAACCCACCCTTCTCATTGCAACCCATGCCTACATCCCTAGTTCTAAAATTACTAACCAAATTAAAGCTCTGCTCACTCTGTGCTGATAACTTACCATCAGAATACTTACAACTAGCAGCCAGACTAATAGCTTACCCTGTTAGCGTTCTTATCAATCATTCCATCGCTGAATCTTATGTGTCCCAACTATGGAAAAAATCCATTATAACCCCACTACACAAAGGAGGAAATGCTCATGATCTTTCAAACTACCGGCCCATTTCCATTCTCTCCCCACTATCAAAAATCCTAGAAAAATGTATTCAAACCAAACTGCTAAACCCCTCAACAACAACAACAATCTCCTAGTGCCTACTCAACATGGTTTCCACCCAGGTCATAGTACAACCACAGCCTTACTCCCCTTTACTGATACTCTGTATAAAGCTCTTGATGCTGGCCTATCCACTTCTGTACCCCTGCTGGATGTATCAAAAGCCTTAGACACAGTATCACAGCCTAAGCTGTTACAACAGTTAGAAAAACTTGGGTGTTCTCTAAGTGTAATATCATGGTTTTTCCTCTTACCTAAATAATAGACAGCAATCAGTTAGATGGCAAAATCAACAATCAGATTACCTAGCAAACAACACAGGTGTCCCACAAGGATCCATTTTAGGACCTATATTCTTCAATATATTAATTAATGAACTAAATCAAGCCTCCCAACAAAGCATATTGATTCAATATGCAGATAATTTAACCATCATTTCTTCCTCCAATAATTTCACTAACCTACAGAAAATCACCCAAAATACCTTCCCCATCCATAGAAACCTGGCTAAACAATGCCCGATTAATGCTGAACCCCCAAAAAAGTAAACTGTTAATATTTTCATCAAAAACTCCATCTACAGAATTTAAGATTTTCTCCCATAACAAAATAGTAATCGAACAGGTACAATACGCACAACTTCTAGGAATTACTATCGACGATAGACTCTCCTTTGAAAAACATATACTCAATGCAGTAATGAAATCCCACTTCAAACTGGGCAAATTATATCGACACAAACTCTACCTTGATAAACAAAGCAGGATAAAACTAGCTAACACTCTGCTTATTCCATTCTTCATGTATGGGAGCCCCATTTTCATCAACCTCCATTCATACCTCAGTACTAAGCTGCAATCGTGTTACTATAAGATAGCAAAATTCGCCTCTAACTTGACCAACCACTCACACAACTGCAATTATATCTCAAACCTGTCCTGGTTACATTTTCACTACTATCTCCACTTTACTCAACTAACTACTGCCCATAAACTAATTTTCCAACCCAACAGCTATCCCGCTCTCCAATCTATCTTACAGACATACACCCCAACTCGAATCTTCAGCTCCTCAGAAAGAACCTTTGTAAATGTAGCTAAATCCAGTAAAAGACCAGGACAATGCCTCTATTCATACAACATAGCCAAAATATGTAACAGCCTCCCCTCCTCTATTTCTCAACTGGACTCTCTAATGGCCGTTAAAGCTGCAGTAAAAACCCACTTTTAAAAAAATTCAAGTTATTCATGTGAAATACAATGTAAGCCCCCTTAACTCCAAAACATATATACCAAAAACTTGCTTCCAACCCTCTTTGATATCTATCTTCCTCACCTAAACTTTTTTCTCCCACCAATGATATGTATCATTGGACTAAGTTCATTGACTACTACCATATGGTTTGAAAGTATGTTATACTTTACTAAAGTCTATTACTTTTTGTTACTGAAAGTATATTATTGAACATTCCACATGCATCTATTTTCAATTCTGTACTTTACTTTTTGTGCTAGTGCTTTTATTATAATTGTATAACTATTTTTGTTGCTAGGTTTGTTTAACTGTGGAATTTTTTTTTTTCCCCGGGCCTCCATTGAAAATAGGCTTCTAACCCAGTGGACTTTCTTGGTCAACAAATGTCAATAAATAAATATATATTAAATAAACCAAATATGGCTGAAATTAAAAGGCCTTAGAAATACTAAACCTCAGCTACATGCAAGAATTATTTTTTTTAGCTATAAAATATAGGTGTGCTTTATGGATTGTGGGAAATCTCCGTGATTTTGGTTAGTACTAACTGGCAGAAGATTGCTTTCTGCCCACACACATTTTGCTATAAATGCAATGAACAGCATGGCTTTGCTTAGGAAAAAGCAGATCTTACATTTATTTTTTCACTGCTAAATATATTTCTAATTTGTCACCTTAACTCTGAAAGATAAACCAACAGCACTTCATTTTTTTCTTTAACGTTAAATCATTCTGATACCCCAGGACATGGAACTATCAATAAAAGCACTACATCTGCCAAGAGTTACCTACATAAACTTTAGTACGGCCTTTTTTTTTCATTTTTAGTTTAACTGACTGCGTATAAATTTTAGAATGATGAGACTGTATTTAACTCAAGTATTTGCGAGATGTTGAGATACTGTCAGGCTTGCCAGGACTTATGATCAAGATGAGGTCTCTTCTGTATAGCATGTCGATCCTACTATACTTGATTGAAAACAAGGCTTTCAATTTTATTCCCAGTGATACTAGCACAATGGCTATTCAGACAATGCGGAAGAAAATCAACATATTACTCATTGAAATGAGTAATGGCATTCTGTTTGTGACTAATTTCTAGAAAAAAAATGCTGTATTAGCCTCCTCACTTACCTTAGTTGCAGTAGCACATCATATTACAGTACGCCTTAATAGACTGTGGTGCAGCTAAATGGCTAGAGCGTCCTTATTAATAATGTACATATGTGCTGCAAGCCTCTTGGTGCAACAGGCGGCACAGCTATCCGTAATTCTAGATGTGTTATTGTGTGTGTGTGTGTGTGTGTGTGTGTGTGTGTGTGTGTGTGTATGTCTGTATGCATGTGTACGTATTTGTCTTGTGTTTACAGGCACATACACTATGCATATTACACACACACACACACACACACACACACACACACACACACACACACACACACACACACGCATGCACTCACTCACATACGCATACTCATTGAAATCACAGTGTGCTATAGTTAGCTTTCATTTAGCTAACTGTACTATAGCATAGTTGTGTGGTTCTGCTGTTTGCTTTGGCTGTATAACTGAATGTTAGTATATAAATGTAAAGTAGTGTGAGGATAGAGCCCCCAGTCAGGTGGTGCAGGAGGGCTGAAGTCTTTCATATAAAACACTGAGTGTATGATTATTTCTTTGTATGTGTGTGAGTCAGTGAGTGTGCGCATATGCATGTGTTTGTGCGCGCGCGCGCACGTGTGTGTGTGTGTGTGTGTGTGTGTTTGTGTAAATTATTTGTTTTTTGATTGTGGCAGATGTGCTATGGTATGCTATTTTAATCTGTGTGAAACTTGTGCTTTAACAGAGTTGTTATAAGAACTTCTTAAGGGTTTGAAATTTTCTGGTGAATTGTGCTGTTGCTTTTTTTTAAAGGAAGAATTGCAGTGTCAATTTGTCTGTCTGTCTTTATAAGTATCTAGTCATATATAGTCAAAAATCTGACGTAGCAACTTGCTGACTTGCAACCCTGTTTGCTTTCTTAAAAGAGTGGAAATGGGAAAATAGGAAAGATTGAAAAAGGGGAGACAGAACAAATAGGGAACCATAGAAGGAAGACATCAAAATAGTAGTGGTGGAAAAGGTGGGAGAGGAGGGGTACTATATTTTTTCTGGGGGATAGCACCCCCCATTTTTCAATGTTTCATGTAAGAGGCTTATGTAGGAAGTAGGTTAGAGGATTAGGGAAGGAGGGAAATGAAGAAGAATTGGTCACAGGAAGACACACAGTCCACTGGACCTCAAACCAAGTAAGGCTGATGGTATTGCAGTGGAGGGCCATGATGTTGAGGGTGTAGAGGCTAGTGCAGTGGTTGGCACTAACCAGGGCAGCAAGTCTTAAATCCACTGAAGAGCATCCTGGCCTGGCTAAAGATGTCTCTGCACTACCTGCTCCACAACATACTCAACCATGTCCCAAAGCTCATGGTCAGTGTATCGTGCCATGCTGTCATGTGTCAGGGTGCCTACAGGACCCATGCCACCACCTTAACTCTGTAAGGATATCCCTGGGTGGGCAGAGGGTGAATGCACCCTGACCCGGGAAGAGCATGGTTGGGCTGCTCCTAGGGATTCGGAACTGTAGAAAAAAACATAAATTAGAGAGAAAGGAAAAAAAGACAAAGTAATGCAAAATTAAAATAAGAAAAAAGACAGATGGGGAGTACAGAGTCAAACAAGAAACTGAGACAGTAAATTCACTCAATGTAATAAATCAGCACAAGTTTTATGAACAGTGAGTTCTTGTTTTTATTTAATCTTTATTAAGAAAACAAGATATTCTGGGAAATAGTACTGGAAACCTGTAAACAATCATATAATGCTCTCAAGTATCAGCAATTTTTACCTGATCACATTTATCAACCAGCAAAGCAGAGAGATTATTCTTGTACTGAATCTGTCTGATTATTTTTGTATGCATTTATAATGAGTCTGTTTCCCTTATATGGATACATTTACTATCAAATCAGCAAAGAAGATAATTTTCAAAGTATTTCTACTTTGTCCATCTGTAGTACTGACTTCTTCAATTTGTTACACTTGATGTCTGTGTACACCTTGTATCTTTGGAGGAGATACTTTCTTCAACATTTGCAAATATTCCCATTAAGTTATTGCTTTGTACTATACTTTGCTTACCTTACCTTACCTGTATTTTTAAGTCAGATCATAGAAAGTTGCTGTAATAAATACACTTCTGAATTCTAAACATAATGCATTGAACAGTGCAATTCTCACTAACCACTATGTAGGTCATTCAGTTGCTACTTTAACTCCCACTTCCACCTCTACTCCCTCTCTGGCTAGGATGTGGTGGCTAACAGATCACAGCCATCTTGTATATGCAGTTACTATTTTGGAAGAAATGCTTTCTTATACAATTATCATAGTAACAGTTTATGGCCTATATAAACATTCTTTTTTTCTACAACTTGTCTACCTATAGTACAAATAAGTAATAAGCTAATAGTTATAGCATATGAAATTATGCAGCAATGCAAACATGTCCCTAGCTGTTTGTTAATAAATACACACACACACACACACACACACACACACACACACACACGTGTGTATGTGTTAAATATATGTGTGTATTTTACATTTTATATATGTATGCCTAAATATATGTTTTACTCATACATATACATTTGCATTTATAAACAAAAGCATGTCTGTACATAATCCTGCCATATGTATACACAGGTGCATTTATGTTTACAGTCATGTTTATACCTACTTATACTTTTGGATTACATACAGATACATATTTGCACTTACACATACATTTTTTCTTGCCTTTATCTGCATTTATCAAGCATGTTTTCTTAACATATTTTAGGTAAGATTTAATATTAAAATGTTAAAATACTTACTGTAGAATTCTGGCCTTCTCTCCATCACCTGGCCTACCCACTCAGACAGCTGGTTCATGCCTGCAGGTTTGCAAGACATCATATATGTGGCAGAATTTGGACCCAAAATAAGAGATCCCTGTCAGGGATGAAAGGTTCTCACCCAATTCTTGCCAGTTATCAACTCATTTCCTGCCCATGATGCATACAGCTCCTTCAGTCTTTGCCAAGGAAAAGTCCTCCAAGATGCAGGCCATGATTTTGGTCTTCTTATCAGACCAGCTTGAAGTACTACCTCATATCCTCTCAGGTGCTGCCATCTTGTCACAGTATACAGGACATTAATGGATCAGTATGGTAATGCAACCTGAATGTTGTTGACTCTATGCACAGGGAAATTTGAGATATATAGTTTTATTCATACATTTTCCAAAGCCAGCTTTGCACAAAGCTGGATAGCGCAGTTCATACACAGCGACCCAAGGTCTAGTTATGTGAATCTGTTGACATATGCAATCTCAATTACTGCTATTCATAGAGATAAGTGTAACTCAGTCAAATTGCATTCAAAATCTATAGATGAGTCTGAAGTTACGTGAATTAATTACCACCATATATTTAGTCACAAACATTCAATTTAGGTGGCAAGTGTTTCGAGAACATGCAAAACTTCTCAAGTAAGATAAAAAATAGCAATACGTTTATAAATTATTCAGAGGAAGTTCATACTGATGTTATAGCAGAATTATGACTAGGAAAATTGTATCTGTCATTGACCTGATGGTCAGCTAAAGTTGATCCATGTTAATATTGATTACTTTAGTGTCATTTATAAATGGGCATTCATGACAGTAACACTGGAAATGTATGGGGAAGTAGTACACATGGTAATGTGAAAGATAAATGTTTGCAATACTTTTTTTTGCATTTATGAATTATGATACACAGGATGTTAGTGCATAATTTGAAGTGAGTAAAGTCTGATATTTTTTTCACCAGTTGTCAGGATAGATGCTGCTTTAGTGTGAGATTTGTAACTGTCACTCAGGAATGAAAAATGGCAGTATAAATATGGAAAAGTGATAGGGGAAAGACAACTCTGCCAGCAATGGCATAAGATAGAAGTTTAATGAGAAGTGCTTGTAATACCATTATGTAATTGTGGATGATGCTGTACAGGTTAAAACAAGACAATTTTAACTGAGTGAAGTTGGACTTACATTATGTGTATATGGATATGGGTGCTGTCACCATAAATGTGTTTGTACTCAGATCTTTGATTTAGTTCTGATGAAAGCAGGCATTCATTCATGGCATTCATGGCTGATGAGAGGATCAAGATTCACTTTTACATGTTTAGGTAAATGAATGATGCAGGCACAGAGATCCAGACAGAGAAAACACAGTTTTAGTCATAATGAGAACCACATTCTGAGGGCTGCCATTAGGACGTATGGCAAACAGCTTTTTGGAAAATGGGGACCCAAACAAGATAAGAAGGTCAAGGCTGGGAATGAAGTGGCTATGGATATGAATGCTGTTGGCAGAAGGAGCCACACTTAAACACAGTGCATGCAGAGGTCCAATGATATGCTAGAATATGCTAGAATATGCCAGAGCAAAGGCAAGACAGAATGCAAATGTCTGTAATACTACTTCTGGGAGTGGATTGAACACTTATTCTGTTAACACCTGATAAGGAATACCTTCTCTCTGTTCGGGGAATAACAATGAAATAAATAATAGCGGAACTGACATAATCAGTAGTGGTGTGGACACTGGCCATTACTGACCTCTGCAGCATCAACTGACATTTATTCAAGAAAGCTGGTTTGACCACTGGAATGTATTTACTTAGAGACTTATGAGAAGTCATTAATGGTGAAGAGAAATTATTATTTTGTGAGACAGCCTGAGGAAAGTGATACACACACCACTGCCAAGTTTAATGGCAGGATCTCAACCCCCCCCCCCCCCAGCAACATGTTAGTAACTCTGCAGGAAGTGACACTGGATCACATAGTCAAGTACATGGTGACATTACACTACAGACACACAGAAATGTAGTGGTAACAGTATCTACAGTATCACCTTTACTGATGGGTGTAAGGTACAAGCATATCTCATGTCTACCTCAGGAAAGAAGTAAAGCATTGTCTTCCCAGCAGCAAATATGCTATAATATTGTTAAAGCTAAGTGCACTACCAGCCAGAGACAGCTAGAAATGGTCAGAGTCTGCCAGGGTGTTCATGTGGATTTCCAGCATTACATGGAAATGGTAGAGATAATGCCATGATCACATAGATCCATAGTATGATGACCAAGAATCCATGTCCTCCTCCATTTGTGCACCAGTGAGGACTTACCAGACTCAGATAGCAGTCAGTGTTGGAAAAGGACATAGGTACTGTCCGGACACATCAAGACAAATCAAATTATATTACAAGTGCATCTTACAATGACAGTGGAAATAGCAGGGTGGACCAAGCACAACAGAATTCATGTGGGCCACGTCAGTATTCATCTGTACATAGCAAACCCTCTCATTCGAGGTCCTGGTCCCACACGACTGTCTGATCACTATATGTAGCATTGCATGTATCAAGTATGCCACATTATTATGACAAGTTACCTTTCAGCACACATGTTACCCCTCTTTGAGATCCCATGCAACTTCACTGACCCTATCTTTAGGAGATGTCATGTAAGATACATTTGACCTTGATCTACTGTGATTTAGACTAGATGTTTCAGGAGCTTACAATATGAAACATAATGTTTGACTACCATGCCTTTCAGTACACTGATGTCAATGTTTAAATTCAAATGCAATGTGTTAATAATAAAAAAAAATGCAAAATGTGTGCACAATGCAATCCAGTATTAAGACACTTTGCATTTGCATGTATTTCATTTAAATAATGGTAGTGCTTGCAATTAAAGAAATTAATTTTGCAAGAAAGGTGTATGGCTGACATGCAAATTGCACTGACTTACACCATTAATGACCCAGCCATTCTAGTGAGTTTCAATTCAGCATACTTACTTGGGAGGAGAAGAGTTTCAAGTTCAGCAGTTGTACAACTAATGATTACACAGAACATAAGACAGATATTATACAGTGTATATTGTCCATCTTGCCCTCCTTGTGGATAGATGGAACTTTTGAAAAAAAAAAAAAATATATATATATATATATATATATATATATATATACATACACACACACACACACACACACACACACACACACACACACACACACACACACACACACTCACACACACACACACACACACACACACACACACACACACACACACACACACACACAGGCACATATATAAGTACATATAAACACATATATACAGTAGCACTGCTGCTATGTCAACCTCAGCACTGCATAACTGATGATTTATAGGTTCATAGGTAGGTACTCGGCTCTCTACCCGAAGACATTTAAAAGCCTAGCCAGAATGTGTTGGCTTTCACCGCCTCCTTAGATTAGTTCCCTGTGCCTCTGTCCAGCAGAGCCATTGAAGTGATCCCTGGGGTAAACTTTCTGTTTCCCATCCACTCATCAAGATTTCTCTTGAAGAGGGTTAATGAGGAGCTCTGCCTAATGTAGATTGGAATCTTGTTCCAGAGCATGGGAAGTCTCTAGGACAGGAATCTGTCCCTCCAGCACGTCCTATTTATTGTTGTTGTGAGGTTTAGATCCCTGGAGCATGTGGCTCAAGGGGATATGGTTTTCTTTAGGTGGACCATGTCCATCAACTCTGGGTTGAACATGGCCTTGTATGTCAGGCAGAGATCAGCTTTGAGTAGGTGGTATGCAACTGAGTACAGCTGGAGTTTATTCGGTCGAGCTGCATAGGGCATCTGCTTGAGGTCAGTGATCCTCTTGGTGAGGTACTTCTGTGGTCTTTCCAGTTGTTGCAGGTGTCTTGTAAGGTACATCCCAAATGGGGCATTGTACTCTATGATGGGTCTGATGAGTGATGCATAGAGGGGCCCAATGACCTCTTTCGATCTGGATGCAAACTCTTTTGTGATTAGGTGGGCCACATAGAAGGATTTTTTAACCACTTTGGCAATGTGATTATCAAAGGAGAAGTTACTATCTACTCGGGTCCCCAGATCTCTTATTACGTCTTCATTATTTAGGGGTCTACCACCTATGTGGTAGTTTGTGGATACTTTGTTTTTTCCAAAGGGGATAACTATGCACTTTTTGGCATTTAGCTTGAGGCCATGGTTTTGACACCAGGTATCTGTCTCAGTGAGACCCTTTTGGAGAATGTCTGTGTCAGCCGGAGAGTCAATTATAGCCCCTGGTTTGCAGTCATCTGCGAATCTGGTCAGTCATAGTCTTCCGGTGCTTGCCTGTACTGCTGAGAAGTATATGCCAAACAGGAGGGGTCCTAGGACGGAGCCCTGGGGAACACCACTTGTAACTGGTTTAGAGTCAGACCTAGCTCCCACAACTCTTACCATGTGGGTTTTGTCCATGAGCCATTTGGCAACCCATCTCGTGACACAGGGGTTTATGTTCAGGCTGGTGAGCTTGTCTATAATACCTGAGTGGGGAATGGTGTCAAAGGCCTTTGCAAGGTCTAGGTAGACTGTGTGGACCACCTTTCCCTCATCTATAGCCTTGGTAACTGTCTCAAAGAAGTCCACCAGGTTTAGGAGGCATGATCTGCCCTTAACAAAGCTGAACTGAGTAGGGTCCAGTGTTTGGAGGTTTCCAATGTCTCTCTTAATGAGATCCATGATGATGCGCTCCATAGCTTTGCAGACCAAGTTAGTCAGGCTTATAGGGCGATAGTTCCCAGGGTCCATTGTGGCTCCACCTTTGTGAAGTGGAATAACTGTTGCTGTGTGCCACTCTGTGGGCACGTAGCCTGTGGAGAGGCAGAGTTTAAACAGTGTGTTTAGGTGAGGGGTTAGTTCATCTTTGAGCTCATGTAAGACACAGCCTGGGACACTGTCCGGTCCCATTGATGCTGTGTTTTTGGCTTTGGAGAGGGCTGTTTTAACCTGAATGTCTGTGATTTCAGGGGCACTACATTCTTCTGGTATAGTTATGGGCCCTTTTGGGGGTGAGAGGGGTGAAGTTTGCACTGAACCTGTCTGCCAGGATGTTGGCTATATTGGTCAGTTCAGTGTATTTTGTACCATTCTGCACTAACTCCGAGCAGATCTAAGAATTGCCACTTAGGTTCTTAACATAGCTAAATAATGCCTTGTGGTTATCTTTGGAGTCCATGGCAATTTTTCTTTTGAAGCTAGCCTTTGATGATTTTATGAGGGAAAATAGTTTCTTGCTGATACTGATCAAGGATGTCTTCCCTTCTTGGGATTTTACTCTTTTCTGTACTAGTTTCCTCCTTCTATTGTATAGCTTGTTTATGGCAGGGGTCCACCAGACTGGTTTCCTTTTCTTGGAGGAATGAGTCTTGGTTTTGTTTGGGATAGCATGATCCATGCATTATTGTAGGTGCCCGTAGAGTGCATTAGTAAAGGAATTTGCAACTTGGACAGTGTTATCCTTTAGCATGGGGTCTTTGAATCTTCCCACCTTGGTCTTAAATAACGTGAATTTTGCTTTTGAAAAGTTTTTCACAGTGGTTTTGTTGACCGGGGGTGGTGGCGGAATGTGCATATCCAGAGTGATTAGTTTATGGTCAGATCTAACCAGTGAGGGATTGACCTCCAGTGTGGAACACCAGTCGCCCATGTTGGTGATGACCAGGTCCAATATGTTGTCACCTCTGGTGGGGGTGTTGACCAGTTGATCCAGGGAGTTTGAGTTTATAAATTCTAGGAAATGTTGGGCAAGGGAGTTTGTACTTGAGTAGTTTTCCCAGTTAATGTTTGGGTAATTGAAATCACCCAATATCAAGGTGTTTGGTAGGACCTTTATGTTTCCCAGTGTTTCCAGGAATGCGAGGTGGGGGTCCTGGGACATGGTGGGTGATCTGTAGCAAGCTATAATTTGAATAGCAGTTTTGCCCATTGTTAGTTACACGTGGATGATCTCTGAAACATCGTGCTGTGCCACTAACTTGGAGGTGTGGGTATCCTTAATGAATATGGATACTCCCCCACCTTTTGTTTTTTGGTCCGGGTTTTGTGGCCGAAATGTATGGTATGAGTTGTAGCCTGGTAGTGCTGGGGTGCTCTCTGGAGCCTTAAAGCAGGTTTCTGTTACTGCACATATATCGATTTTCTCCATACTGAGGAGTGCCTCGAGTGTGTGCATTTTGAGGTTTAGACTTCTGGCATTGAGTAACATTACCTTCAGTTTTTTGTTACTTGTACTATTTGTGGTGGTTTTGTCTTTTGAGCCTTGTCTAAAAAAGGCACAATGGGGGTGTCAAGAGCCTTGGCCAGTATTCGAAAGCCTAAGGGTGACAGGTGCAAGCCGTCTCTAGCAAAGCAGCGTGACTTATCGAGCATGTCATCCCAGGCTGACAGACACTGGATCCCCTTTGAATGACACCAGAAGCTTAGCTAATTTTTGAAATTGATAATTTTTTCTCTATATCATGATGTAATTCTTGGTGAGGGCAGGATGCTACTCAGGGTCAGGGTCATACCGGTCTGGGCTACGTGATTAGAGAGCTCCTCCATGTCTCTTTTCATGTAGTCCAGAGAGGTATGGCTCAGGTCATTCACACCAACATGGACAATGGCAGAGTCATATTTGTACTTGTTCTGGAGTGACCTGAGTGCTTGTGTTATGTGGCGGATCCTGGCACCCAACAGGCAGCTAACAGTAACCTTCTCCTTGTTCAGCCTAGTGAGTGGTATGTCAATGTGCCTGACTATGGAGTCAGCTATTACTAGTGTGTTGGGTATGTTATTTTGCCTTAAGGGCTGTGATTGTGTGGCACACTGGTTTTGTGAAGTATGTGTTTCATGGTTCGTGTTGAGGGGTGGAGGTTGCTTGGATATCTGCTTTGGAGGCCTCTGTTGCTTCTGCAGATTTTTATTTAGAGCCTCCAAGTATGTTTTCATGTATTTACGTGTGCTTTTTGTTGGTGCTGGTTTCATAGGTCTATGTGAGACTGGTGGTGTGATGCAAGTAATTCCCTTCTCCTCTTGACTGCCTTGTCCAGTCTTGGGTTGAGAGAGCTTAGCCTCCAGTTTGGCTGTATAATTGCATCTCTCGCATGTATTAGTGTTTGGTGGAAGGAGGAGAGGTCACAACTTGTTATGTATGACATAATGTAATAATACAACATGTCATACCTTAACAAAAAACATATAGAAGAATAGTTAAAACTGAAAAAACATTGAATAATAAAAAAATCATGTGGTACATTTTCCATTGCAGGAGATTCAGCATATGCATACTTAAGTTCAGCCTCTAAGAGACATAACATTTATAAAGAATAACGTGAATACCTGTTCTGAAATAGAAAAAATATTAAAGATAAAAGGGAATGTGTGATGAACAGTGACAGTAGATCATGCACCACACAGCATATCCCACACATATCACTGCATGCATCATTTATATTCTATGTGTTTTTTACAAGAAAGGAAACACTAACCTGAATGTAATGCTCCATAGATCCTGACAAGAATCTATGTCTTATGTGTGCAGCCACATATCGTACACAAGCCTTCCTCATGGTTTCTTTTACTACTGCTACCAGCTGGTCATCATTAATCATAGTAGCACTGGGAGTTACAGTGACAGCATGGGTCAGTTCACCACCAGACCGGTGCATGATCATGTTGTACAGGACGCAATGTGCAGTAAACATCCTGAACGCAGAAGCTGGGTCATACTGAAGGTCATCCCCAGACTCATCCAGGCATCTGAAATGGATTTTCAACATGCTGTAGATTCTCTTGATCTCAATATGAGTCTGGGACAGTTCTGTATTAAAATTATTTTCTGCAGTTTCACTAAGATTTCTCACTGGTGTCATGAGCCATGGATGCAGTGGATATCCTGCATAATCTCAAAAACAGAACAAAAAAAAGGGAAAAGGGCCAGAAAAGAAAAGAAAAGTGGTTTAGTAATAGGCAATACATTTTATCTTGAATAGCAAATTAAATGATAAAAAAATCAGTTTATCAACAAGATGAACACTGGACATCCTACCATGCAGGAAGAGGTGGCAGAGCAAGCTAGGGTGCCAGATATGGGAATTGTGGGCACTGCCAGGATGATGAGCAGAAATTTTGGTCAGGCACCCCACATGCATCACACACTAGCTAGCAGGTGAAGCAATGGTTACCCTTCCCATTACAGTACCACTCCCACCATGGACCAGATGGGTCCTGTTTGCAACACAGGTGCAATCTATCACACCAAGCAGCTCGGGGAAATATGCCACCTGTTAAAAGACACACATACTCTGGCTCAGTCCTGAGAGGACACTGGGAAACAGATATAGTGATCCACATGTGCCGATATTATATCCAGGAATTGCTGAAGCATTCTTGAGGTAGAAGCCTATAAAATACCCAACTTGTCTCCAATCTGTCGATGTAAGGTCCCTGTGGCAAGCATAATGAGGGTTATACATACCTTAGTGTCCAAAGGGGTAGGAAGGCCACACATCACCCCAGTACCTGTATAGCACTGTATATGCTTACTAAGGCTCTTACATATCCCTAACCACTCCAAACCCTGAACCTAGCAAGGACTTCCTAATTATTGAAATCATGATGAGTCATTTTTTACCTATATTTTCATCTTATGGGTCTGAGTGCCTGTGATTTTGGCTATGCCAAGACAAACAGATCATGCCAAGAAATAGCAATGCTAGTAATAAAAGAGACATAGCATCTTCACTGATTGCAAAGTATACAGGAAAAGCACGATTCCACCTTTTATAATGAATCATTCAGCACACTTCCAAAAATGCAACAAAATGTGACTAGCAATTGCAATGGATGGGAGGACTCATTAGCAAAAGAGAATTTACACCATTTCTCATTACCATCTCATTATTGCTTGATTTGCTTAAGTTTTATTGTGCCATTGTAGATTAACATAAACAGTCTCTATGAATCACTCCTTTGCTGTGATTACATGCTGACAGTGCCGACTGCCTTAAAGCATTCGCGTAATTCGTACATTTACTATTACTGCCACCCTTAGTATCCTGATTTTTTTATGCTGATATGTGGATCTAGGTTAAAACAAGTTGAACGAGGAATAATTCAAAATAGAAAATAAAAGAGGGAGTCAGGATTTAACAGACACCATAACAGTACAACAGTGTATTGAATTTATCGACCACTTAAGGAAGTTTCATTGAATATAAAACTGATTATTTTTTCATCAAAACTGCATTTGAAAAATGTGTTTCCATGCATCCAAATATTTTGCTTTAAACTATTGCTGCTGGCTAGTTTCACTTGGTATTTCCAAGATCTACTCTTACTCTTACAAAGCTTCCCAACACCTTCAGTTCCAGTTGGTCAAAATACACACAATATTTCTGGAAGTAAAAACACTGCTCAGTGCCTGCAGCTGCACCAGGTCTGCTCTCAGAAGGTGTTTAACACTGATTATTTAGAGGGTGGTTACATAGCAGACATCATTCTCATTTAATAGGCTATAAGGCTTGAAGCATATAAAACGGTTTACAAGGTGCTCTTGTCAGTAAAACAGTGTAATCATGAGGCACCCTTGCATTTCTCTGTCCTGTTTAATGGCATGCACTGCTTAAGGATAAAGCCAGTTTATGTAAAGGATATCCAAACAGTTCCAACTTCTCCACACAACTTCTCAAAGGTGTTTGCTGTATAGCAGGATGTTAACCTCCTGTGCAGAACCATTTGTTTACAGCCTACCTTGGTGGTCCTGTGGTAGGATTACGTAATTTCTATTTTGTTCGGTCATATTTTTGCAGCTGTGACTTCATTATTCTCATACCTCAGGAGGCTTAGATCAAGACATCACATGCTGGAATTACATATTTGAAATACATGTACCCATAATACGTTCTCTCCAGTATCACCCTGCTGTATGGTTTGGTTTAAATTTAAATGAACAAATTACTGTTTGTTGCAAAGTTACTTCTAGCTGTCATCCTTATTCTTAAGCTACACAGTTTTTCTTCTTTTTTCCTTTTTATTATTTATTGGCATCTTTTTCATCTATATATTGAAAATATTTTAGTTAATATATGTTTAGCCGTTTTCCAAACCTTTGTCTCATATTTATTTGCTTGGGTAAAGTGTTTTATCTTAAAGCAAAACATACATAAAAAAACTAGAGTAGAGCTGAGTAGACCTGAGTTTATTATTTGAGTCCTGAAATATTTGTGAACTATTCTAGAATATTACGGGGACATTTTCTATTCCAATCATTAGCATTTTTGAATTTTTACTCATGGAAAATGCAATACGAGTCCTAGGTATGCTAGATACTTTTGATCAATGCGTCAGCAGCTATTAATAGTTATTTGCCAGACGTTGGGGTACTCTTTCTCTCTGGAGGATGTACAGTATAGTGCACATATGTGATGTATTACTTTAATTGCCAGTGGAAAAGCACAAACTTTCAATTGCTGTGGTTCCCATTTTAGCATATTTCTATGTACATTAGCATTAGCAGCCTCATATGAAACTTATCAGTGCTTAATTTGAGATTCAAAAAAAAAAAATCACAAAATGGCTCTAATTTTGTCTCAGTAAACAATTTGGGACCTGTATCAAGTCAATCATCCTGAAGCATGTAAACTTGATTCACTGCTTCTGTTTGGTTCTTGCATTGTACAGTACATTTAAATTACAATGTTGAAAGTGTCTATTATTATCTCACAATTTCAGAACTCTACTAGCTGCCATAGCTTTTTAAGGTACATTTATTTACTTATTTGTTTATTTATAACATTGTTTTCCATTTTCTTGTTTCTACAGTGTCTGCAGCTTAGCTTGACTGTTCATTTGGATATGATAGATTTATGTTTGTCTTTTAACTACAGTACCATAGTTCCATCTAACACATCTTGTTTTATCCCTTGCCTCATTCTGTACCCTGTTTTTGTCTGAAATTATCCACCTACTAACTCTCTCTACATGTAAACTGTGTTTATTACCACTTAAGGCTTTCTTTTTTCCCTCTTAGCATTCTGTTCTTTTTGCTCTGTTTTCCTTGCATTGAAATGCTTCTTCTCTCCTATCTGACATGTGTCACAGTCTACAAGAAGTGTACCCCACCCACTGCAATTATCATTACAGTTTGGTCTTGTTTATTTTGCTTTTTTTTTCAAAATATTTTATTAAGTTTTCCATGAAAAGTAAAATACAACAAATGACAAATAGTATTCTCATTCTAAGAGAAATTATTAACAAACAAGGTAAAAACTATTTACAATATATACATAGGCCTGAAGCAAAACTGCAGATCATAGTTAAAATACAGAAGCTCTTTAGTATAAGTATCAATTCAGAAAGAGTTGTAGTCCATTTGTAAAGTCTCCATAAGTGCTAAAACTTTTGTCCAAGGATTATTAACAAATGTCTTTGGATAGATTATAAGTTCTTTGGTCTTAGTTTATTTGATTGCCAGGTCTTTCACTGAAGACAAAAAATCCTCAACAGTGGGTGGACAGCTAGTTTTCCATCTTCTAGTAATGCATTTTCTGGTGATAGCAAGTACTGACCATAGTAAATATGAATTATTCTCATTCAAAAAGTAACCTTCATACACATTGAAAAGAATTAATGATTTAGACAATAAGAAGGAATCAGTGAATAATGATTTGAGAAAATCTTCTATGCTGTTCCAATAGCCCTTCAGTTTAGGACAATCATAAAAAAGTGTACAAATCATCTTTGGTATGTTCTGTACATCTCCAGCAGGATGCACTGAAGCTATTATTGATTTTAACTATCTTATCTGGTGTCAGAAATGCCCTATGGTGAGATTGCCAAGCAAAAATACTCCAGTAATGAGACTATGAAGTATGCTTGATGGATAACAGAATTTTTTTGCTTTTCATCATGTGAGAAATTAAAATAACAGCCTTTGAATATAAAGTTCCAGTAACTTTGATTTATATTAGTCTTACAAACAATTAACATGTTATATAATTTTGAAATAATGTCATTTGTATTGAAGCTATTATGTAAAATTTCACACATGAGAGTTATCATTTTTGGTCTTATGTGATAAGATGACTTTTTACGTATTATGCATAAATCTTGAGAATAAGTTAAGATACTTTGTAGAATTAACCAGTTTTGAGGAACTAATCATGCTCTTTTATGAGAAACTAACCCCTGGATTTATGAAGCCTGTTATAGCGCGCAGGAATAGTTTAAGAGCTATTTTCGGCAATATGGCCAACGTGCGATCTAGGAACAAGCTCCTGGGATGTGCACGTGAGCTCTTAGGCTAATCCTGCATCGACCGAGCTCCTATATGCAAATTACCCACATTTGCAGGTGAAAACCATGCAAATGAGGGTAATTTGTGATCCAGGAAGGAGGCAGCAGTCAGTGCAGGACGAGTGCAGTCTGCAGAAATGTACTTGGTTAGTAACCGAGTACATTTCTGCAAACTACAAAACAGAGCTAAGACAGCACCAAATAAAGGCTGCATATCATTGATGAAGCATGCCAATGTTCAAGTAGAAGGCCATTGGCATTAAAAAATGTGTAAAGAATAAGAAAAACTACTTTTTTTTTTTTTTTGTCGCTGATCTTGCCTGTTTAAGCAATGGGCAGTGGCGCACAAACGGGATAGAGGGGAAAATAATAAAACAAACCTAAAATAAGCATTCTAACTAAAAGCAGTATTCAGCCATGCAAGTCAATGGCAGGCATAAGACAACCTGGCCAGTGACTAATGGTTGCTAAGGGGGAGGCTCAGTGCGGGACATGTAACTATGCATTAACAGGCAATCCTATGCAAATGAGAGGAAGCATAGTGAATCCCAAATTTCCTCAGGGTGTGAGGCAGGTCCCAAGAGTGTAAGAGTAGAAATAGCTGGGTGCAAGACTAGGAGATAGGTGACATCATGGGGAGGGGGGTGTCAGGAATACTGTAAGTGGATTGGAGCCCTGTGGATTGGGACTGCTCCTAGCTTATCACAGCTAAGCTAGAGGTGTGTCCAAGCTGCCTAGCACTCCTTACAAAATGTAAGTGGGTGTGCGCACCACACACTGGGTTTCACAGGAAGAAAAAGGAAGTTAAAACAGGAAATAGCAGCTCTGTGCACATTTGAGCACTCTGCGTGGCACGCACACAGGCTTAGACAGGGAGGCAATGGGAAGGGAAAACAGCAGTAGGAAGGTAATCAAGGAGAACTAGCTGAGCTGACAGGTGAAATGTATCAGGCACAGCCAATCACACAGGCAGCAGCCCAGCCCTTCCCAGAACACCACTGTAAATTATGCAAACACCTTTCCCCCTTGTTATTCCCAATAACTCTGCACCACTGGTGTATACAAAAGGGGACATTTTAGAAAACAAAAGCAAGAGAAATAATGCTAGGGGCTGCTTTTGCTATCATAAACCAGCATGTGCAAGAGGCCGAGGGTGGTGAGGATGTGAATGCTGCCAAGCAATCCACAGTGAGAAGACAGAGAAGAGTGTACAGACCCAGGGTAACCTATTAAGGGCTACATGAGCTGGAGATTGTGGAGTGCTATAGGGTGGACAGGGACCTCCTACAGCAGACTGTTGAGCTGTGCCAGCCATGCCTCACACATAGAACTAACAGAGGGGAACCCATCCCAGTGGATACCAAGGTATGTGTAGGCCTACGAATACTAGCTACAGGTATCTTCCAAAGGCCAACAGGGGATATGATGGGGATACCACAGGCATCAGTATCCAGGGTACTCCACCAATTCCTGGATGCCATGTCAGCACATGTCAGTGAGCACGTATACCTCCACATCACCCGTGAGGCATTGACCAGCAATATGCATCTCTTCCATCAAATAGCAGAATACCCTGAGGTAGTGGGTGCAATAGACTGCATGCACATATGCATCAAAGCACCACCTGGTGAGCGGGGTAGGGTCTACATCAACCACAAGGGCTTCCCCTCCATCAACTGCCAGGTCATGTGCGATGCCCAGGACATAATAATAATGTGTGTGCTGGCTGCCCTGGAAGCTACCATGATTCCCACATCTGGCATCTGATGCAGCTGTACCACAGATTTGCCAATGGGGACATCCCACATGGTCACCTAGTGGGGGATGCTGGATACGAACTGGAGTCATGGCTGATGACACCCATCAGAAATGCACACACATCCGAACAAGAACTCCATAATGAGGCACATGCACAAACACAAATCATAATAGAGTGTGTGTTTGGGATGCTCAAGTCACAGTTCCAGTGTCTGGACACATCTGGTGGACCCTTGCAGTACTCACCAACTACATGTACCCAAATTGTCCTTGTATGCGCCATTCTACACAATATGATCCTGCAGAAACAGCTGCAGTGGGAACAGCATGGGGCAGTGCCACACAGCCCCCCACCATTGCCAAGGCCTGCACAGGCACAGAGTGACTCAGAAGAGGAACAACCTGAGCCTGCCCCAGTAGGCAGAAGGAGGTGTGCCCAGTATGCCCTGGCCCTGGCAAAGGGGCAATGCATAGCACATGCACCGACACAGTATGGATCCAGGGAATGTCACCTCTCTCCGACTTTCACATACAGTAAAAGGGATGCCAGACATTACACTACCTGTGCTTAACCATGTATAGGGTGTGTACTTTGTGCATCCGACATAGGCAGCCCTGCAGCACCACCCTCAATACTGGGACACCCACAAGGTAAGTGACTCACACCTGCCAGTTGGGGGGGGGGTCACATACACAACAACTGTTACAGTCAGCAGGATAGGTGTAGACAAACACAAACAAATGCTGCACTATGGCCTATGAATGAGCCCTATGTGTAACCCCCCCCCCCCAGGCCTACACAGACAGACTACAGCAGGCCAGGCAGTTGGATAGAAGATGTGAAGGCTAGGAAGTCTGAAACTAATATGTAGGCAATGAAAGCTAGGATCTGTAGTACTCTGGTATGCCTCTAGCCAGCACGATAGGCAAGACTACAAACTGAAATGGAGTACCTGACATACCAGTACATTCCTAGCAAATGTGTAGACATGTCAGGTGTGCCCCCCATCCTACGTACACTAATAGTAACAGACAGGTGTGCCCCCCCCACTCCTGTTTAGAAATGTAGAAACAGTCAGGTGTCCCGCTCCCCTGCTATGCAGAAATGTAGCAGCAGTACATGCCAAATGAGCGATGGATACCCTGCAGACACAGCATGCTACCTGTTGGTGTACAACACAAAGATCAGCACCCATACAAACAAACTGGACATGCTCCACACATGCAATACAGATGGCCATACTGGGCATGATCACACACTTAGAGAAATAAAGACAATGTCATTCAACAACATACTGAAATGTCAGTCAACAACATACTGAAAGGTCATACTGGGCATGCTCACACACTTAAACACATGAAGGCCATGTCTGCAAACACCAGTGGACCAGACATATCCGACAGTTCTTAGTGCAGACACATGTCAGTATGCACCACTCCTGCCTTGCACACACAGTGGATAGGAATACAGACATATATGTAAGGATGCCACACTATAATAAGCCAAAGGTAGACAGACATAGATGTGTGGAAGAGGATCACCATGACAAGGACCTATCTGGGACTGTCCCACTCAGCACAAAGCCAAAGGCCCACAACCACATGAGGTGCAGATGCACTCACTGCAGATACTAGCCACCAGCATCTGTCAGCATGACAGACTATGTGGTACTCATGCCAGCTGTGCAACATGACTTTACAAGGAAGTAGTCATCTAGAAGCTGTATACACATACCTGTGACATATGACCCAGTGTGTGCCTGTATGTGGCATGTTAACCCCTACATGAATGTGTTATGGCCCATGCACACACCGCCCACCCAATAGTAGTAGTATGACAAGCCTGCTGAGGTCATCCAATGTGAAATACACCTTTATGAGAGCTGTAGCTCAGGAGTCCCCATGGCATGTCCCATAACTGCATACTGCTATAGTGATAAACCAGTTAGATAGTAGTCCAAACTCCAGACTTGGCAACTGTGTGAGTGTGTTTGTATGTGTGTCTGTCTGTCTCTGTGTAGAGAGCAATGCTTTTTAGGATACTCAAGCTCCATACAATGCATATACTGAACTTTGGCAAGGCCGCTGATGTCACTCACCTAGGAATACACCTCTGGGAAAGATATAGCCCAGTAATCTCTGTAGTGTGTTCTGTAACTGTGTACTGCTGTAGTATGATAAAGTAATTAGGTAGGTGTTCTAACCCCAGACGTGGCAAATGTGTGTGTGTGTGTGTGTGTGTGTGTGTGTGTGTGTGTGTGTGTGTGTGTGTGTGTGTGTGTGTGTTTGTGTGTGGATCTGTGTGTCTGACTGAGTAGAGCGCAATGCTTTTTAGGCTACTCACACTCCGTACAGTTCTTATACTCAACTTTGGCAGGGCTGCTTATGTCAATCACCTATAAATACACCTCTGGGAAAATCAGGGCACAGTAATCACTGGAGCACGTCTTGTAACTGCATACTGCTATAGTGTGATAAAGTAGTTAGATAGGTGTTCTAACCCCAGACCTGGCAACCGTGTATGTGTTTGTGTGTGAATCTGTGTGTGTGTGTGTGTGTGTGTGCATGTGTCTGAGTAGAGAGCAATGCTTTTTAGGCTACTCACACTCTGTACAATACATATACTCAGCTTTGCCAGGGCTGCTGAAGTCACTCACCTAGAAATACACCTCTGGGAAAGTTATAACCCAATAATCTCTGTGGTGTGTCCTGTAACTGCATACCACTGTAGTGTGATAACATAGTTAGGTAGGTATTCTAACCTCAGACCTGGCAACTGTGTGTTGATGTGTGGAGCTGTGTATATAACTGAGTAGAGAGCAATGCTTTTTAGGCTACTCACTCTGTACAATATATATATACTCAAACTTTGGCAGGGCTGCTGAAGTCACTCACCTAGAAATACACCTTTGGGAAAGTTATAACCTGGTAATCTCTGTGGCTCATCCTGTAACTGCATACTGCTGTAGTGTGATAACGTAGTTAGGTAGGTGTTCTATCCCCAGACCGGACAACTGTGTGTGTGTGTTTTAGTGTGTGAATCTGTGCATGTGTGTGTCTGACTGTGTAGAGAGCAATGCTTTTGACGCTACTCACACTCCGTACAATTCATATACCCAAACTTGGCAAGGCTACTGATGTCACTCACCTAGACATACATCTCTGGGAAGAGTGTAGCCCAATAATCCCCGTAGCCTGTCCTGTAACCGCATACTGCTGTAGTGTGATTTAGAACTATGGTAGAGTTTCATCCCCACCCATGGCAGTTCTGGATGCTTTGTGTGTTTTTCAATGTGTGTGCATGGAGCAATGTATAGGCTACTCACTCGCAGTATATTTCAAATGCCCTACTGTGGCACTCCTGCTGATGTCATCCATTGTGAAATACAACTTTGGGGAGGCAGTTCTTCAATAATCTCTGTGGTGCATCCTATAACAGCCCCATGCTGTAGTATGATATAGACCTCCATCAGGGGTTCTATACCCACACATGGCAGTTGTGACACATGTCCAGTAATGTCTGTGGTGTGTACTATAACTGTGTAGTGCTGTAGTGTGATAAACTAGTTAGGTAGGGGTTCTACTCCCAGGCATGACAGGTGTGTGTGTATGTGTGTGTGTGTGTGTGTGTGTGTGTGTGTGTGTGTGTGTGTGTGTGTGTGTGTGTGTGTGAGTGTAACACGCATTCTGTGTAGAGGGTGATGTGAGTGTGTGACACCTGTGGCCATTGTGGAGGGGATTTTGCTCAGTTCTTTTATGGTGACCCTACTATATCACCATGTCAACCATACAGGGATACCAGATGTAAATTAGCTGAGAGGCTGGTGTGCAAAGCCATACCCAGACATGTGCCATCAAGGTCAGCCAATCACAGTTAACAACCCCACTATTACCCAGAGCACACACACACATGCCTAGGCAACAGCAAATATGTGGGTAGTATACTGCATATTAGCTACTGATAGTAACTCTGCAGTGATAGCAGTGGGCTACAGAGGGCATGTCACCCTGGCCATCTGTACAATATGCACCTACATGCAGACAGTGCACCTCTACCATGTTCCCAAATGGACACCTGCACCACACATGGTGCCTTCACATGCAACTCCCAACGAACATACCATGCCTGATAACATGCTCTGTCTGGACAGATGACACTGACATCATAGAATGCTGTTAGGATATTATCAATGTAGGTGCAGGGTAAACCTTCTGCCCATTACCAGTTCATGCTACAGGCGGGCAAGACTGGCACATCCAATGATAATCCGTGTTCACAACATGGGCCAGACACCCCAGGTACAGTGCCACATCCATGTGGGAGGTGTGCACATCCCAGACACCATCAATGTCATGGAGTAAGGAACATATACATGGCAAATGATGCACAACATTGGCCACACACAATAGTCATGCAGGTGACTGGATGGGGGATGCAATACCCACCTGTGTAGGCATATGCAGAAACCACAGGCCTGAGGCACAGTGCAGACCATCATCATGTGGCCTGATGCCAAGGTATACCCATCCCCTAGCCTTTTACAGCCTGCTGGCACAGTTGACTATCACACACCCATGCAGACATGCACCCATGCATGTCAGGACTGGCACCCTGTGTGTCCGTCTGTGTGCTGTGTGGTGCATCTGACCACATCCACACTCACTACAACCCCCCAGGGCATACTGAAGCATGCTGTTTGATGTCTGACACCTCATAATACTCTATACCCATACAACCTCCTTATGACCCATGTGGTGCATGTGATACCTGCAGATCGATGTGTTGTGGCAATCACATTAGTGATGAGTTGCACTCCTAGCCCTGTCAAGTGTGTCAGTGTGTGTGCGTCCCTGTGTGAGTGTGCCTGTGTTGAAGCTGGCAGCTGTTCAAGCAGACAGGCATGTGTACGTCACCTACCATATATCTACTGTATCCCTGTGGCAGATGTGACTCATCATCACAAATATGCTCTGAGTGCTCCACAGCAGGTACTCCATGTGGTGCAACCAATAATTGCATTGAACTGTGATAGCACTGCATAGTTGTCAGGGGTTTGATACCCTGTGCTGGTAGGTGTGTGATACAAACATGCCTCTGTTTTACTCTACCACCCCTCCCTGACATGTATTTGCTTCTGTCTACCTCCCCCACTCCCTCTCCGGTGGATTTGGAGACCCACACCTGCTATGCTTAGGCAGCAGCATGTGTAATGTAAGTGATGCTCATGATCAGCTGATATTCTCTGCATGAATTGCAGCCCTCCCCTAGCTGATTGCATGTGGAATGGCTGTAGTAACAGGCCCATAACTAATTGCATGGAAATACTCTTCAATACCTAGGAACAACATGGTGGTGTTGGCCCATTACAGCCACTGTGAGCAGGAACTCAATCTGTTGTTTGGCAAACAGCATCTCAGATGGATTGGGGATTCACCTCTAACAACATACACTGTGGAAAGAGGGCAACAAACAGGAGGGGATGTGCCTGAGCTGACTACAAACTGTAAGTGCTGCTATACTGCATCTGCAGTACTGTTGGTTTAACAGTGTTTGTCTGGATATGCCTATCGTACATGTCGCAATACCTGCCATGTCAGTCCCATGTATATGAGGGGTCCCCATCCTCAGGGTCATCCGCAGACTGGGCAATGTTGTGCCTTTGGTTTCATGTGTCAGCTACGGTGCACCTATCTGTGGAATGCAGAAGGTAGTTTGAGGATAGCGTGCAGTAGATGATGACAGCTGGGAGAGTTACCGACATCACATCCCTCATAGGATATAAGGGGCAACAAACCCTGTTACGACAGTATATGTATGAGGGTATTACAGTGGCATGCCAATACTGGCTCTGTGTTTGTGCTTCCAGCCACAACTCTGTCAACCTTTGTACATATGTCATGCAGTAGGGGGTGCATATGTTCTGTACTCCATAGTCATTGAGAGCATATCTGATAACAAGCCAGTGAGATATCAGACTGTTACACATGTTATGTATAGTAGGGGTTATAATTGAGGACATAGCCTGGCAATTATGTGGTTGTGTGTACAGTACTGAGGTATGTGTATGTCTGGTAATTGTCAACAGTGTGTGTATAGTGAATATGTACCTTTGCCTGTGTAGAGACTGTTGTAGATGTCATTGTTCCAGGTCCTGTCCTATCTGATGTTACATGCTGCTCCACTGTATGTCACCCTAACAGCTTACATGTTTGTAGGGGCGAACACACATATGTCCCATACCACAGACAGGCATCGGACAACACTGTCTAGTGGCCCAGTCTATGTAGGGGTGTTGTGTGAGTGGCTCATATGAGGATGGTGTAGGTTGGATAGTCCACATACCATAATAGTACACTAGCTTACCATATGTGGCTGTGGCTGTGTTCACATTGGTTGTGGTTATGCACTTTCACACAGGTGTCTGTTACTCTGTGATGTGACATACCTGTAGAGTCTGCTATCTATGCAGGTACATGTATATCCCCAGATGGGAGATGTATCCCAGTGTTGAGTCAGTCTGCCTGTAGCTAGCACTGTGCTTTGTTACATGCCTAGCACATTACTGTACTTATCTAGTGAGATGACATGTCCAGATACTTGCCAGATGTACTTCTGCCGGGCCACCATGACAGTCATGTATTTTAGACAAAGCAGTGGGATGCTGTTCAGATGTATGTCACTAACTAGTGGGTAGTATGTGGCCATGGCACCTCTGTACCAGCGGTTATTATGTGTCAAGACAGACAGATGTGTATGAATGTATAACCTATGGAGGCAAATGTATACCAGTATTTACATGTGATACCCATCTACATGGTTGTTAACATCCACATTGAAAGGCCTGGTCCACATGTCTTGCATAAAGGGGTTCTGTGTATACCCCTGGACTGACCAGCGTGTGACAGACTGTCCACATATATTGGGCGTATCACAGCTGTAGCCCACAGGGGCATTACTGTGCTAGCAGTGGTACTGTACTATGATGACCTTAGGATGTCTGTCAGTAGCCAATGGCGCACATGTCCACAGCAGATGTGGCCTCCCACACACACGCCATGTCTGTGAAGACACTCCCTATTACAGTAACAATAGTCTACAAATATACTTGCAATACATACATGACATCCCCTTGCACTGAGAAGTTGGGACTATTGGGGCTGAGGTAGGGCTCCACCCGATGTGCAGAACATATGGCAGACATATATGTACATATCATTATACATATATCCATATAAATATGTACACATTTACATATCTTGCTTACTGTATGACAGCAGTTGTACACATATGTGCCTGTGTACCAGACTCTGTCCTCCACCTACATACCTGGCTTAGCACAGGTGACATGTTGTCAGGGTTTGTTATGTAGTGGGCTGTATGTATGTCATGCTGTCATTCCTGCCATCCCTCCACTGCTGTCGTGTCTCCCACACATATTGGGGGGTTGGAGCCATATATGTGTGGGCTCCACCTACACAATACATGTGTGCCCTAATGCACTGCAGAGGGCAGTGTACATAACCATGGTATATGGCCCAGTAGTAGTGAGTGTAGGGGGAGTGCACCATGACTAACCTAGGCTGTAACTACATGTGTGGGTATCTGGGGTAAGCTGCCTTAAGGTATCTGGATGTACATTACCATACAGTCCACCATGGGTAAATGCAGGCCTACTGCTTCCTGCCATATGGACTGTTCTGTTTGTTTGTGTGATTGTAATGGTGTCAGTTATGCCTTGTTATGTAATAGATACATCCCATTGCATCAACTGGGGTCTGTACCCCCTAGGGATTGTGTACAGAGTGTAGATAGAGGCTGCTGACCTATACATCTGCAGTACATATTGTTGATTGTCTGGTATGCTGTAGGCCAGTTTGTCATTACTATTGTACTACATGACAGCCTCGGCCTAGACAGCAACATGTGTCAACCTTACCAGACTACTGTCTCAGTATAACTGTTTCACAGTTGCATTACACTGTTCATATGGATGTCAGTGTCTAAACGGCTATATAACATGGCATATACAACTATCATAGTACACAAATATAGCTGTCACAATCATTTATGTGCACCTGTGTGTGGTGTTAAACCCTTTGATATCTCTGTGGGTATGTGTTGCGGGCTATGAATGTCATTCATATGGGTGGCTCATACAGTCTCCAGTTGGTAAGGTGGTGACTGTAGGAATACTGGCTGCTCAATTTGTGTGCACGTACTACATATGCATCGTACTGTACATATCTGTGTGTGTGTGTATGTGTACTTACATATATATCTGCATATATCTGTCTGTGTATATGTATCCTAGGGATGGCCATGTTGTACATGGTCCTGGTTATGGGATCTGCAACACTTGTTACTGTATTACAGGGGGATGTGCTTGGCTGGGGGGAGTATAACTATTTGTACCAGACATATATTGTGTGGGGCCTCTCAATACCATTAACGTTGCATGAGGACATATATGCTTTTGTTATATCCCCATTGTTATCACCAGATGTCTGTGTGTATACACCTATATATGTACATGTATATATCTGCTGACATATACATGACCTGCTGTATATATTTACACATGTAGATCTAGACATATATATCCATAAATGTAGGCATTTGCATGTATATATGTTCATATATATTTATATATGTATATATCCCTATATATATATATATATATATATATATATATATATATATATATATATACATACACACACACATCTACATATATCAATATGTTGTACCGTTTAGAAATTAATATATTTACTCACACACATGCATCTATATATTGCAATACATTCCTTGTACTGTTGAATGACTGGGCTGGATGATATGTTTGTGGAAACATCAGGGTTATGTACATCTGCCATAGTTTAGTGGGAAATCACTTTCTGTATGGTGTGCAGGGTCCTGGGTATGAGACTTGCAGAGGTGGTTAATTGTTTTGCTGCCAGAACATTCCCACTTACCTCCACGCTAAGCTCTTTAAAAAGAATGGAAAAAAGGATTGCTAGGAAAGTAGTGAAAAAGGGGCACAAAGAGGGTAAGACAGTAGGGAATTAGCTAGGCATGTGTAGGAAGGGTGTAGGAAAGGTCCATAGCTGTCCATTTCTGCTACAGAAACAGCTGTGCATAAACACTGCAGTTGGAGTTAGATGTAGACCCTCAAATCCCTGTAAGAGGGGTGAGGACAACATAAATGCATTGTGATGCCAATTAGACTGGATTACTTGTGTCCAGTGGACATGTGTGTGGAATGGACAGCCACATACAGGGCAAGATTGTTTCATGGGAACATATTGCCCTTCCATTATCTTTTCAGGTGGGAGTAGGATGTTGGGGAGGGGAAGTAGGTATATTTGGGGAGGGAGGATGGGAAGGTTACCAGACATGACACACAAGATGCATACAGGAGCAGTATATGACACATGTGGGGGATGAACACCTTTATGGGGAGATGTGTTGGGATACCGGAAGCCCACAAGCCCCCTAGTGGTAACAGTGGGACAGAGGTAAACACCCATGGGCAGTCACCATGGTGTCACCACAGTGCCATACTCTTGTGAAATATGACTGCAGACCATCCTCCTGCTCTCACATGTACACCTGCAGCACAAATGGATAACATTATGGAGATAATCACTGTTACTAAAAGCTGAAATGCATCATAGCTGCATGGCTACACTACCTGACATGTATGTATTACACATTACCCCTGACAACAACTCACACTGCAGTACATTACAGCACTCTATAACAGTTACCGTGTGCATCAGAACCATATTAGCCTGCCCCTGCATCGATGTTATGGATGACTGGGAAATGGCACAGGTATAATCATATGCACAGGGTGTGTTGCTGGTTTGCCAGAGGCCAAGAGTGGTCCATACATGTGTCACCATGAGTGTGGGTGAGGGGTTTGGTTTAATGATTGGGGCTTGGTGATGTGGTGTGTGTTGGTATGGGGTTGCCCTAGGTGTGGTTGCATAATGTGTGGGTATGCATGCAAACAGTCCTGCCATGTGGCCGCCTTATGCAGGTGTTGTTGGACAGCTGCAGGCCATACCTGGCAGGGTGTGCAGTTCAGTGCCTCCGGCCATGGATATGCTGACTGTGCCTGTCAGGGGTGCCATGGGCACGTGCAGGTTCAGACCTTGAGGTGCTACTCTCCTCTGATGATGACAGGTTTCCGTTGGGACCATGTCCCGCCTGGGACTGGCCAGGGCCACATGCAAGAGGCCTGCTGTGGTGTGGTGTAGACAGCACCCCCAGTGGTGTGCTGGGGCTGGTACTGCCACTACAGGAGCGGCATGATGTCGTGGCACGTCCACGTTGACTACCAGCTGATGGTTTTTCTGGCCTACGTCCATGCGGGCATTGCACCACTCCCACCACATGTTCAAGTACTGACATTCCACAGTGGAGGAGGCCCACCATCTCACCCCATCATCTACCCATGACCTCGGTATGTTCACGGAGGGCAGCAGCAATGTCGTGGAGGTTGCCACTTACAGATGAGAAAGCAGCCCTCTGCAGCCTCAGGTCCTGTCTGATGTGCATGTCCATACATGCCTGTGCCACCATTACAGCCTGAAACATGCTCCTGGTGGTACCAGTTGTGGCACCTCTGCCAGGGGCATGATGACCAGCGGCCCTCCAACGAGCACCACAGTACATCTGCTGGTGTGGTGGCCTGCCGGGCATCCAGCTATGCCGACTGTGACCTGACACAGTTGGCATGGACACCACACCTTCCTGGTCACTGGCACCAACTGCCAACTGTCCCTCTGCTATGGCCACGTATGATGGGGTTTGTAGGGGCACTGTAACTGTGTGCAGGCTTGGGGTGGCTAGGAGGGTGATGACACATGTAGGTACAGTGTCGGCCTCTGACAACCCCACCTGTGCCTCACCAGTACCATCATCATCATCATCAATGTCTGTACGGACACCTAACTCAGTTTGCATGCAGGAGGGAACCTGACCCACCTTGCCACCTGTGGGGGAAACAAACACACACATTAATACCTGTACAGCAATGCATAACAGTACTTCCACTCACACACACAGTCACACACACACACAGTCTCTCTCTCACACACACACACACACACACACACACACACACACACACACACACACACACACACACACAGACACACATGGAAACACAGGCACAGACGCACACACATGTACACCCACAAACACTGACAGTCCAACTTACTACCTCCCTTAACCTGGGTTACAGACAGCCCAAATTCAGTTACAGATGTTCCCCATCCTGCATGGCACTTGCAAACAGTCATTAATACTACCCATTAACATATATGACCTCTCCATGCCTACACGTGTGATCACAACACATGACCTGTTACTCCATCACCTCCCTGACTTTCATGGAGTAGGTAGTACATGGCCTCACTGCTGTCATCCAGTAATACCCTGTGTATGTCCAGTCATGGTGTACATGGCCCCTAAATGATTGGGGCTGCTACATTCACTACATATGTCACAAACCGGAGCCTCATACTACAGTCTTTATCAGTCCATGCCACATCTGCTGCACAATCAACCCATCATGCGGACAGCAGTAATACCTGGATACACTCACTGATGTGGTCTGGTAATTCCCCATTGCATTAGTAGTGCTGCATACATGGGTAGCTGGTTATCCATCTGCTGCTGTCATTATGATTTGTATACCGGGTATGTACTTTCCCTCTCAATGCATGTTCTGTGCTACAGACCTTGCTATGCTATCAGCTGTCCTGTGGTCACATATCGGACAAGCTGTCCTGGTGTCTCATGTGTCACTACATCTACAGCACAATCCCAAGGAGAAGTACTGCGATGTGATCAATCTCACTATCACCTCTGAATACATGGACACCCGCACAAACAGACACACATGTACACACACATCAGACATGCATTGACCACACTCCACCAGATTGCACTTGCACACGCATTCAACAACCCCCCCCCACACACACACACACCTATGTGTGAGGTTGCGCACCTTTTGTACACACAATCCTCCCATAACCCTTTTGTCAGCATGTATTACATCTGGTGCTTAACAGCATGCAGTGCAACCAAAGTGACCTTATCACAGTGGCAGTATACATGTGTGTGATGCATGGGCTATGTTGGTAGGTGATGGCCCTTCCCCTTAACACTGCACCCATGTACGAAGTGTTACTGTTGACCTGTTCTGCACCCTGCCTTGTACTGTGCACCATACCACACAGGTGTACAAACCATTGCTGCTTATGTAATACTGTTTCTGTTATGTCAGCTCCAATGCTGACAGACCCTGTGTGTTACAGCACCTCATACCTGGGATGATATGTGAACGGATATATCTTGTGAATGCCTGATGTCTGCTTTACAGATCACAACATCAGCAGTGCATGTATTACCAGTACAGGACTATTACACTGACACCCACCAGACCTTACCATGGCTATGGGGGGTACCCTACACATGTCCCAGAACACTACATGATTGCAAGGTCTACTGGTGTGCACATCCCTTGGAGTGCACACACTGCTGTCACTATTGCTGTGTGGCCAGGGTTATGTCTGCCACAGTTACCTAACCTGATTGTGTTCAGTTACAGCCATGAGGGTGGTGTTTCACACATGTCCCTACTGTAGGCCACGTGTACTGCTGTACTCCCCATCCCTGTGGACACAGGATGTTACGTATCTTGCATATGTCTCTTGTACCCTTCCAATACCCCAGCATGGTCACTACTGTGATGCAGTGCATTTCACAACAACAAAACGTGAATGTGTACAGCATGCAGAATGGGTAGGTGTGTTAGATGTGTGCATGGAATATTCCATAGCCATTACATGCACAGTGTCTTGTCATGCATGAACACGAACCATACTCACCTGCTACAGGCTGCTGCTGTGGTGGTATCCTGGAGGGACCTACATAAGAGTGTGAGAATGTTGTTGTCAGGAGCCACAGCTGTGGCATTCATAAAGGCTGAGTGTAGCATTACGTTACATCTACAGTAGGGGTCCACAATACTACAGCTTATGCATGTCTGCTTATTACTACTACTACACAGCAACAGACTATGTATATGACATGTCAGATTTGCATGATGTACCTGTACAGATGCAGATGCATACACATGAGTGGTGTACTGATGTGCCCTGTGGCCTTACCTGCATGCTCCTCAGGAAGTGTGTCAGTAGCACCCACCTCCACAATGCACCCTGCCAGTTGTTGGTGCTGCAGGTGGGCAGGTGCCACAAGGCTCCTGAGTAGCTCCTCCACACAGGTGAGGGGTGGATGGATGGCTTGTCCCCGCTTGATGTGAGATGGTCTCCCCATACAGCAGCAGCACACCGACGTACATGGCGAAGCAAGTCACTACAATGATGCCGGACCTGCTCATAGCTGTGGTTATGCAGTCTGACATCATTGACCCTGCGGACTAGTTCATTCCACAGAGTGGTCCTCTCCTGCTGGTCTTGGGCTGTCCATCTGAACAGCTGTTCATAGTGCTGCACCAAATGTGATACTATCACCTCTGTCTCTGCAGCACTGTAGGCAGGAAGACGGATATGGCGCATCCTCCCTGAAAGACATAAAGATGGAAACAGGTCAGTGCAACCATACAGCAGGGTTACCATAATTCTTAATACACATCTGTGTCTCCTCCACCATATCAGCAACAATAAACCGTTCATAGAATGCAATTGGTATATTGGCTGCTTACCTGCCATTTGGACATATGTTGTATTGTACCAAGCTTTGTGCTATGTGTTTGTGCCATGCATTGTGCTATGTGTTTGTAGCCATGCTCCCTGTGGGGACACTATCTCTGCTGGCCTGTTACAGACTATTTCACCTGCATGCCATTGTCAGTGCCACTATATACATATATACACATATATATGTATATATATATGTATATATATATATATATATATATATATATATATATATATATATATATATATATATATATATATATATATATATATATATATATATATATATATATATATATATATATATATATACATATATATGTGTAGCTATATCTTGTGGGTGTTTATATACCTACATCTATATGACTGTCTGTATATCTGTAGACATACCTGTCTAATTATATATCACACAGATAATTATCTGTATGTGGGGTACATACAGACATCCGGTCCACATTCTGTAACCGTCTTTCATTCACAGCTGCACTGTTTTGCCTTACTGGAACACAGCCAGGTGTCACATATGAACACAGACTAACATTAAGGTGGTATATATGGTGAGAGATTGCTGGCAAGCCTTTTATACACCTATGGCATTTGTGCATGCTGCATTAGACATTAACATGACTATTCTGCATTTGGTGTGCTCTGACACCCATGTGTCTATCATAACAGCAGTACTTCCACCACCAGCTATTGCCCGCACTAACATACCAAACACACATATTATGGCTTAATTCTTTGTCATTCCTTGCTGATCTGAAACAGTTGGCAGGTATGTCCCACTGCATACAGGGATAGACAGTATTGTCCAGAGCAGTTGTTCAGCAGAACTTCATTACAGGGACAACTACAGATGGCACATATCAACATTCCACATCATATTTGCTATTATTGTATACCACATACTACTTTCAATTTCATACATATATGTTTTACATACCTGTCTTTTTTTTCCTGACAGCTGTGACTGCCTGTTGTTGTTTACAGTTTACATTATTTACTTATTTTCTCTGTGAGTCTGTCTCTGTCTCTGTCTCTCTCTCTCTCTCTCGCTCTCTCTCTCTCTCTCTCTCTCTCTCTCTCCACTAGAGTGATTAAGCTGGTTTGAATGGATTGCAGCATGGCTTTTGTAAGTGATGCACATGATCAGGTGATGGGCTCTGCACCAATCAGTGTGCAACAGTTGCTAAATGCATGCAGCTTGCTGTGTATTACTTCAGATAACCACTGTCATGGCAATCCAGTACTATAAAATACTGACTCCTGTGGGGGTTGTCCTTTAACCTTTCCAGTATGGAGGATGACTTTCCTGTATGTGGGCAGCAGTGTTACAGACAGCAGTTTGCAATACCTCTTACAGCAGGGATTGCAGAGGCCAATTACACATTTGTATGAGGTTCCAGACTTATAGACAGAGTGAGTAGTGTTCATATGTGCATTGTATATTACTAGTCTTGCAGTGTTTGTGTGTACAAAGTTGTTTAGGATGGAATGCATTCACCAGCAATATCCAGGATGTGTAACAGCAATATTGCAAGTATGGCCCTGTGTGCCTGCCTCTGGCCTCCACATATATGGCAGGCTTTGTCTTGCTATGATACAGTTAGGGGTTGTTGGTAATGGCCTATCATTATTTACTGCCATCCCAGTCATATCGTGGACTCCCACAAAATATGTTGGTCAGAGTCCATACATGTGACCGATACATTGACATTGCCACAACTATTACATTCCCCCCTAGGGCTTTACTACAGGGTGTAATTGGAGGCTGCTGAAATATATCAGTAATTGTTGATCATTACCTATCTTGAAGGCAAATCCTTTGTCTACTGTTGTATTGATTGAAGGCCTTGGCCTGGACAGCTTAGTATGTTATATAGCTACATTGCTTGCATTTACTGTTTTGTGTGGGCCTTGCATTCATCACTGATTACATATGTTAGGCTTCATGTGCTGTAAGTAATGGCATACATTATTGTATAGTACACAAATAAAGGTTTTCTGTGTATGCATACCTGTGTGTCGTGTCATGTCCTTTGAACTGTAAGTGGGTATATGTTTAATGTAAGTATTCACATTTGTGGGACTGGTTGCCACACTGCAATTTCACAGGTTCCAGTTACAGGGCTTGTGGCTGAGTAATATACTTTGCACCTAGTACTTCCACACTACTCCTACATATGTTTGGCTACTAATACTTTTTGTCTGTGTATATGTGTATGTATAAATATATATATATATATATATATATATATATATATATATATATATATATATATATATAGATATATATATACATATATATATCATATATCTATATCTATATATATATATATATATCCCTATCCCAATATATATATATATATATATATATATATATATATATATATATATATATCTAGAGAGAGAGAGAAAGATACATTTGTATATACCTGAACATATTTGTCAATGTATAGATGTGTGTGCATATCTGAACCATTGTGATGTGTAGCCCTTCCACACTATACATTCCCTACGTTAGAATGACTTTTCTGCATGTTATTTTACAGATATCGCCCTGACATTTTCAGGTGAATTAGCTTACTGTGAAAGCATTGTGGCTGTGACATGGAGGGTCCTACAGGCAAAATATGCATGTGCTGGGTATTGGATTACACAGCATATCTGTTAGGGTTGTGTGAGGGGGTAACTAATTAACAGGTATCCCTCATTTGAGCCCCCACCCTCATTAACAGTGCATATGGTCTGTTATGTTGCAGTGAGTGGTTCAGGTGTTTGCTCACATGCAGTAATGCTAGACACAGTTCTATCTGTATCTATATTTTTATACATCTATAGAAATCTTTAAATGTATATATATATATATATATATATATATATATATATATATATATATATATATGTGTGTGTGTGTATTTATATAGATATATATACGCATACATACACACATTGCTGTCTGTCTACATTTCCAGATATATGTATCTGTCCATATGTCCATGCATGTTCATATCATATTTTGGCCTGTACCTCATTCTGTTGGCAATTGACATGGATGATCACAGGACTGTAGTCAGTAACTCGTGCCAACACTTTTGTGTTTCAGACTTCATATTCTTCAAAATATGTGTTCTAATACATATCACTGTGTGACTAGCAACATTTTAGGTGTCTTAGAGCAGTATTTGACATATATCCCTACTTGTACCCACATTTTGGCACACTTTGTCCAGAATTCTTCCATTAAGTGGTTGTGTGGTATGATATTACTACATTTCTTGTACTGTTGACTGCTTGTGCTGGATGATATGTTTGTGAAAACATCAGGTCATGTATATCTGTCATGGTTTAGTGGTAGACCACTTTGTGTATGGAGTGCAGGATCCTGGGTTAAAGACTTGGAGAGGCATTACAATTTGTTGCTGGGCAGAACAAGGGACAGTGGCTACAGAGGGATTAAGGCACTTTTATGGAGTTGTCAGCGGGTTTGCATTGGTTTCCATGATGGTAAGCACTGCTAACCTCTGCTTATGGTTTCGTATAGTCAGCTTCTGATTTCTGAACCTGTGTAGGCATAGTTTACCCCCGCCCAAGCCCGCGCATCACGCTTACTGCTGCTTACAAGTGCTGACTGCTGCTTACCCCCATGCTAATTTATTTGAAATAACAGTAAAAGGGGTTGATAGGAAAGTGGTGAAAAATGGGGCACAAAGAGGGAAAGACAGTAGGGAAAATAGCTAGTCATGAGCAGGAAGGGTATGGGAAAGGTCCTTAGCTACCCATTTCTTCTACAGCAACAGCTGTGCATATACACTATATTTGCAGGTATATTTGGACCCTCAATCCCTGGGGAGGGGTGAGGACAGCATATATTCATTGTGATGCCAAATAAACCAGATTACATGTGTCCAGTGGACACATGTGCAAAATTGACAGCTATGTTTGGGCCGTGATTTTGTTGTGGGAACAGATTGCCTTTGTTTTATTTTTCAGGTGAGAGTGGGATGTTGGGGAAGCGTAGTAGGTATATTTGGGGAGGAAGGTTTGGTAGGTTAACAGACAAGACACACAAGAGGCATACAGGTCCGGTATATGACACATGTGGGAGGTAAACACCTTGTACGGGGAGGGGTGTATGGAAGTCGCAAGCCCATGAGCCCCCAACTGGAAACAGTGGGATTGAGATCCCCACCCATGGCCAGTCACCACTACACCTTTACAATCCCAAAAGTAGCTGTGCAGGGGGCTGTGTAGGAGGGGCAAGCTCACCCTCTAATAGCACCATTCGGCCCTCAAGCTGGCGTAGCTGCTCTTGATTCTCCAGATTGAGCTCCCTATGCACCACGACCTGGACCTGTTCACGGGTGACAAGTTCCCCTCTGTGCCCACTCCGAGGGGGGGTGAGCCCCATCCCCTGCAGTGGTTCCTCCTGAAGGCGGCACAGTGCCCATGGAAGTGGAGGTCCCAGGCTGGGCCCCATATGTGCTGGTGCCCAGTGCCATGGCCAGCTGGGGTGGGACAGGTGGGCCCACTGGGACCGGCTTTCCTATATGAGCTGTGTTGTCGCCGGTTTATGGCAGATGTGGTTTAGTAACAGTCAACAGCAGTCACGATTATTTATAACAGCATGCATAGGTATCCCCATTAACCCGACACACCGGATTTAACACAGTTGCAGAGAAAACAGAACACATGCATATATGGAACAACAGTGGCCATTACAAGAGCATGCAGGTGTCATTGCTGGCAACAGGCCACCAATATGGGTGTATTATAACATGGCACATGCATAAAAATAAATGTGAATATGTATAACCCATTAGGACATATGTCCCAACAAATGTTTGGAGTGTACACATACCAGTTGAGTAGTGTCATTGGGCTATTTTGCACATATGGTAGGGGTGAGAGACTGTTAAATTAACAACTGACATATCCTTGTAGTTTTCACGACATTCCTAGTCACTGCAGTGATATTTCCCTCACAATGGCCTGATATTGTTCACTGGTATGTTTATAGATTATTATATATGTGGCCTGTGTCTTACATACAGCCGTGACACGATGCAGGTGTTAATGCAACATATGTTGTATATTGCTGTCATACACTTTGGGTGAGGTGCTACAATGACAGGTTTATTTTTCCTACACATTCTACAACTGTGTACACATTTGACTTGCTGTTATATGTCATTTACAGCTGCCTACATTTCTGGGTTCCTCACACTGCTTTTTCAGGGGGACTGGGTACCATGCTGGTGATATGGGCCATTTATCTGTACATGCTGGACAGACTGGAACATTTGTGAGGTATGGATATGCATACAACTGTCTTTTTGAACACTAGCCAATTCTGTACAGTTGTTGGGTGTAATTATACATACAGCTTTCTATCTGAACATTGTAACAAAATCCGTACAGTTGTGGGGTACGATTATGCATACAGGTTACTAGCACTCCCGGGATTCAAACCCCTGCTGTGTGTGACAACAAAATTATAGTTAACTTCACAGTACACTGTGCCATCAGGGAATTGGCGTGACATTTTCTACTGTCTTCTATCTATATCTCCTTCACTTGTACAATATAACTGACCTCTTGGCACTTCCAACATTGTTATACAGACCTGCATACACATTTTATCTGCATACCACAGCATGGGTAACACTGCTTAATACAGCAGTACTATTTATAGTATGCAACGGTTCAACTACATATGACAGAAGAGTACACCGAAGCACTCCGGGGGTTATACCAATATTACACATGTATTCCTACTGGTACGACATTTTCTAATGCTCTTATATGTATTTGTTTTGCCAGTACATGCAGAGGAATACTAATCTGCCTCACGACACAGCCATTGCAACCTAGCATCATAGGCTTGCTGTTTCACAGCCCGCTCATCTGCAGATGTCGAAGGTATACAGTGATATGTAGCCATACCTATCCATAGTATACACAAGCTAGGCAATTCTTAACTACTTAGTGGAATGAGTAGTTACTCAGTACTGGGGCATTAGCCATCTACTGAGACTGCTGGATCCACTGTTCCAGTACGTCCCCCCTCCACCACTGCAGGTCAGCATGGTGATGCCTGACCTGCTCACCCACCTGGGGGATACCTGTGGCACTGGTGAGGTCACGGGCGATACTGTCACAGGCCTCCATTTTATACTGTGAGCACTGGTACTAGCCCTGTAGTGGTCTGTCCTCATGGTGTTGTACCAGGAGCCATACCATGAGTTATGACTCCTGGATGCACCAGCGCTGAGCTCTAAAATGAGTGCCTTCAACCACACCAGCCATTCTTCCAGCAGTAGGAAGCTACCACCACTTATGGAACATATTCCCGCCTGTGTGGTTTATATACGGCCATTTACCCACACTTTCCCATGATTGGCCAGATTTGAAGAGGCTAAGCTAGGGGCACACCTGCTTACCTAAGGTTGGCAGTGCTTATAAGGGTATACTGGTAGGCAGATTGGATTGGCTCCCCTACACATTGCTTACTCTTACTAAGGTAAGATGTGATGCGTTTAGCATTGCTTAATAGTTAATTTGCACTATATTTGCCTTTTGGCAGTAATATATTCTTCATTACAGGTTTTATGTGTCAGGTATCCATGATTCATGTGTACATACACTGTATAAGGACCTGGGGACTTCTACACTTTATTACAATAACAACTCACATCTATGCTTACTGCAGTAGTCCAGTTCACATAATTATGTTATGTAGCAAGGTAGACCACCCCACAGTGTACATAGATTCAGTTCACATCTTTGTTTTGATTTACTTGTGGTGAGGATTAGTTTGCTGGTACCTCATTCATCTGTATTGCTATGATGGTTTAGTGGGTGACTTCTTTGACTATAGTGTACAGGGTCCTGGGTTCGAGCCTTGCAGAAGCAGTTTATTTTGTTGCTGGGCAGGACACGCGGGCTTGTATGGGTTTGTGCAACGGTAAGCACTGCTAACTTCCGGTTACAGATTCTTGAACCTGTTTGCTTCTACTTTGCTTAATCTGAGTACCGCCCTCCACACAGGCATACTCCCACTTGCTGCTACATACCCCCATACTACTTCATGTACATGTAGGTTTTATACATGCTTAAGTCAGGTGTACATGTCAGGTATGGCTGTTCATGAAGGTCAGTGTAAGGTTAAGTGGAATTCTGGTTTAGCATTTCTGGTTAGGCTACACTCTGGTATTTGGGTTAGATTTACATATGCCATACCTGTGTTGTAGAGTAGATGTGAATAGTGGAGGTGTAGGCAGGTAGGTGGGGAGTTCATTTTAACTGTATAGTAGGCCGTTCGACTGATTGGTGGGGGTGCGGTAGTGCAGGTTTGCAGGGTGTTGGGATATGTATGCAAGGCAGGACAGGAGGTGTAAGTGTCAGTAGTTGGTGTAGGGGTCTGGAGTGTTCGGTGGTGGCGGACTTCACCAGGTGGTGATCCAAGTGTGCTTGGGTTTTCCCGTCATGTGTTTTTACATGTATAGTCTGGGACAGCTGCGGTAATACACCTGGGTTGGGGGTTCCAGATTCTGCCAATATAGTTGTGTGGAAGGTGTTACCTACTTGTGACTGTGGACATTACTACGAATGCAACAGGGGTCAATAGGTATGTGGTGTTACTGGGCCACACAGAGGAGCTGATAATAGGGGACATGTCCAGGGATATGCAGGACGGCTGACAGAAAGGTCCACAGCTGGGCATTTCTTCTACAGCATCAGCTGTGTATATACCCTGCATTTGGGGTAGGTCTGGACAATCACTCCCCTGGGTGGGGGTGAGGACAGCAACATAGCTCTCAACCGATCGGAGGAAACCTCAACAGAATCAGGGACAACTCCTCACATAATCAGGGAAAATCAGGGACATTTTCTAAATATTTGTAGTACTAATCTGAAACATTTGCAGAATAAGGGAATGTTGATTTATATGGGATTTCTGACATGAAGCATCTATAACTCTGTATTACTACCATTATTTATTAAGGGCAATTCACCACCTTTTCTTCAGCATTCACCAGTTTTCAGGGGGATTGAGAGGTACAGACTTAATATCAGAGTGTATATCAGGGACAGTTGTGAGGTCTGGACAGCAATACTACCTTGTGATGTCAATTAGTCTGGCTTACATGCCTACAGTGGGGTGTTGCGACCAAGTGTTCTTTTGTGTAATTTAGTGGGTTTGCAACAACACATCTTGTTATACCGTCCTTTGCCATGTAAACTTGACTTTGCTGCAGTGGGGCTCGTACCAGGTGTGGCTGCTCGTTGGGCATTGGCTCTGCCCAATGCGCACTGTTAGTTCCATCCCTGGGGCGGTCCACATAAAACCACTCCAGCCAACACCTGTACAGCTAGGCAAATAATTACATACCCATAGTTCCCATACTGCACATCCTCTTCGGCACTCTTCCTTACTCCGGGTGCAGGTTGTGTCTGGCTGCACTAGTACACACTACCCACTCCCCACTTCTCGGGACCCATCACGTTTGTTGTCTCGCCCCATGGATCATTAGGCTTACCCTACTTTGTAGACCAGGTACATGCATGGTCTGCCATTGGACATCGATGTAATGGCTGGAAACCTGAAAATCATTGAATTTTTGGGTGTCCCACAAGGGACATTAATGTCTTTGTTTCAAGATTAGACTTGGCGGGTCTCTACCACTGATAGTATCCTGCTTGTTGTCCGGGAAGCAGTGGTGTGTTTACTTTTATTGTGTGTTTGTATGTTTCACTTGTCTAGCTGGGGGGGGGGTTGATGCTATGTGTCACACATTTGTTGATTGGACCCCTCACCCCCATTTGCACGGCCTGTGAACATATGTAATTCTTAACTGCTGTATCATATCCTAGCTATATAGATATATATATATATATATATATATATATATATATATATATGTATATTTACACACACACACATACACACACATATATATATATATATATATATATATATATATATATATATATATATATATATATATATATATATACATAACTATATACATATATATCTGTATATGTATGCATACATATATATATATATATATATATATATATATATATATATATATGTATACACATATATATTGCTGTGTGTATATATATATATATATATATATATATATATATATATATATCTGATGATATATGGATGTATGGGTGTCTGCATATATATATATATATATATATATATGTGGGTATTTATACATATTCTGTCTCTGTATGTATACATTTGTACTGCAGAGAGGGAGAGGTATATCTCCATGTAGCTATTGGTTGATATACACACACATGCCTTTACATATTTACATCTACATCTGGTTATTCCGTTCTTTGCCATGTAAAATAGACTGTGCTGCAGTGGGACTCATAGCAGGTTTGGCTGCTCATTCGGCGGTGCCACTGCCCAATGAACACTATTGCTTACATCTGTCGGGCTGTCTGTATAGCCCCACTCCAACAAACACCAGCACACCTACACCCATAACTAGCTACCCATAGTCCCCACATCTGCACCTCCTCTGCAGCAGTCATCCTTACTCTGGGTGCAGGTCAGGTCTAAACACACCACTACACACTACCCACTCTCCACTTCACGGGACCCAGCTCATACGTTGTCTCGATCCATGGGTCATCAGGCTTTCCCACCCTTGTATTCCAGGTATGTACACACCCCGCCTTGATAGGTCATTGTATAGGCTTCCTCCTATAACATGTCAATTTTTGGGGTGTCCCGCAAGGGGTGCTCCTGTCTCTGTTCCAAGATTAGCCTTCACAGATCCACAGTGTCCCCCTGCTGGTTGTATCCTGCCTGTCATCTGGGGAGCAGTGGATTGTTTACATTGTTTGTGCGTTTGTATGTTTCCTCTGTCCGGGTCGGGGGGGGGTGGTGGTGTTCATGCTACATGATACACGTTTCTTGCTTGGGCCCCTCACCTCCATTGACATGGCCTGTGAATATATGTCATTCTTGGATGCTGTATCTTATCATAGGTATATTTCTGTGTATATCTGCGCACACACACACCCATATATATATATATATATATATATATATATATATGTATATGTCTTCATATATATATATATATATATATATATATATATATATATATATATATATATATATATATATATATATATATATATATATATATATATATATATATATATATATATATATATATATATATATATATATATATATATATATATATATATATATATATATATATATATATATATATAAAATGACATGTGGATGTATGAGTGTCTGCATATGTATATCTGTATTTGTGGGTATTTATTTATATGTCTATCTATGTATGTATACATTTGTACTAAAGAGAGGGGTGGTATATATCTATATAGATATGGGTATTCATACGAACACATATACCTTTAATTCTTCAGATAGATATCCAGTAATGTTGACTGGTATTGCTGGGTACTTTGTTTCGTGTGCATACCGGCCAACTTTGTGTGCCACATATGCTTTGCGATACCTACGACTGACTCCGTTAATGCATACAATCCCACGCATGACACCAGCCATTTGATATGGTGTGCTTAAGGCACTTTCAAGCTGTTTTGAGTGGGTTTGCGCAGAGGTTAGCACTGCTGACTCCCGGTCACAGTGTGTTATATGCAGTTAGCATCTCCTTTGCTTGATCTGTGTCGGCGGTGCTTCACCCCGCCCATATGCACTTGCACAAGCTTACTATTGCTTACATTTGCTTACTTCTACTTATCTGTGCTTACACCTGCTTATTGCTGACTTATTCATTCTGGTACTGACTGTTCACATGTGCATTTCATGCAGTACTCCTGTTCACATTTAATTGTTATTTGGTAGATTCTACAGCAATAAAATGTACATAATTGTTCGTATACAGATTACACTTGGAAAATGGTATGTGCTCCAGTGGGACTTGAGCCGGGAATGCCTCCTCCTTAGGCGGATGCTCTGACCACTACACTATTGCTGTGCTGCTTCATTTGATATACTTTCCTTGTTATCCTCTTCAGCCTTTCATGCTGCTTTACCCATAGCTACGTGATGGGCAGACCCACGCACCTACGGTTAGCTGTACTCAGAGTTTTAAATACATTACTACAAGGGTTTCTTTGTGTTTTTTTTTTTCAGTGTACTGTTGCTGTTGAACACATGGGGACTGTTGGTGGGGATTTGCAGACACTTATGGGTGGTCTTGCTCTTTTATATACACATTCTTCTGTTCTGCTTTGCAGGGGTGTGTTTATTCTGACAGCTCTGCTCTCAGCCATGCCCCTGCACTCGTCCACGCTCCGTGTAGCATTAGTTGTTCAGGCAGCGCGCCTTCCTTAATATGCATGGTGCGCTGCCATCCTCCTCTTAGACTGGCCCTTCCGTGCAGGACTAGAGTAGTCCTGCACGGAGGATTAGTGAATCCGGGGGTGAGAGTTTAAAACTTTAGTGTCATTTATGCATTGATGCCAACATATAGAGTTCTTGGATTCCTAACTATCTTGAACACTGGAAAATTCCTTGTAATTTTAAAAGGGGTTAAGTGTTCAAACCAGGTTTTAATATCAGCATTAGAGTTAACAAATTTTTGAAGAAATTAAAATAGTGATTTAATGAATTTAATTTTGTGGGTTTGACAATACTGTGTTGGGTAATATGACATAAGAAGTACCAGAACTTATTAGAGGAATTATTCAGTGGAAGTTTGGCTAACAGGGCATTTTCATTATTTAGTTAGGTTAGGTGTAATAGTTTCCAACTAGAGTGATAATTTGGATTAATCCAGTTTAAAATAATCTTAAATATGGATGCATTAATATATGTTTCACTATTTGGGATTTTGATTCCTCCTTGCTCCCAAGATCTAATGTCATGTAGAAAGGTCATTCTTTTTCTTTTGGGGAACCAAAGGAATTTCATTAGTAATTTGTTTATATCCTTACTGTATTGATATTTATAAGAAAAGTTAAGAGCTAGAGCTATATAGAGTATTTTTGGTAAAACTGTCATTTTTATTAATTGTAACCTGTCTTCAAAGGTGATGAGAATTTTATTCCATCTATTTGTATGCTTATTTATTAAATTTATAATATTTTTATAATTATATTCAATTGTGTTTTCTATGGATTTACATAGTGTTATTCCTAGATAATCAAGAGAATCTGAGATTGCACCAATAATGTAATGATTATTCGATTGTACATTTCCCTTCTTATTTAAGAGCATATGTTTAGATTTAGATCTATTGAAATGTAAACCCGAGATTTTCTAGAAATTGTTCATCACAGAATCTAATTCTAATAGAATTGATTGTGAATTACTTAACGTGAGCAAGATATCATCTGCATAAAGCATTATCTTGGAATTATACTGATTGTAAATATGTATACCGATGATCATTGGATTGTCACGAATAAGGGCAGCAAATATTTCAATGGCTAATGCAAATAAAATAGGGGATAAGGGACATCCCTGCTTAGTGCCTTTGGTTATTTGAATAGATTCAGAAGTGAAGAGGCCTAATTTAACATAAGCTGCAATATATTTTTATTAGAGAAATGAAAGAATATGGAAAGTGAAAATGACGTAACACTTCAAACATATATTCCCAGTTGATGGAATCTTCTTATAGGTCCATAGGTACTTACTAGGCTATTGATTTTAAGTATCTTAAGATGCCTAACATTATATCCCAGTGGTAGCTTTTAGCCCTTATATTTTGCATACAAATAACCCACAGATGGGCTGAACATGGATATGCTGGGACTTTTACATATTTCATCCATTTATGAGGGACAGGTGTGCCAAGCTAGTGCTGAAATTATGGTTATCCATCCATTTGACAAATTACATTTAAATAGAGCAAGAGAAGTACTTTGCATTATGGGAAGTGGAATATAGTTCCATATAAGTGGTATGTTGTATGATACATGCCTATCCCTCCAGAATGTTCTATTTATTTTGCAAAAGACATTAAGACCCAGTGAGTTGATGCTTATTCCATTGGACTTGTGAATGTGTAATAGGTCTAGCAAACAATGTCTGTTGAAGATCGATAGATGAGTTAGAGGTTGTCTCTCAGCAGTCTGTATGATATTGAGGTGCGGGACAAGTCAGTCTGTATAGTTTTTTATGATTCAAGCCCTTGAGTTTTTCAGTGCAAAAACATTGCGATATTTCCATCTGTGACAATGTCTTGAAAAAATACATAACAAAATGGGCATTGTACTGAAGAACTGGCCTAATGAGTGCTGAGTACAGTGGAACAACTACACACCCAGGACTGGACACAATACCTTTAAATATAAGCTGTGTAATGAAAAAGGACTTCCTTACAACAATGAATACACAATGATCAAAATACAGTTTGTTGTAGACATAGGTTCCCAGATCCCTGACTACCCTATCAATATTCAGAGATGTGTTGTCAATGTGATAACTGCATGGGTAATCATGGTTGCTGAAGGGTACAATGATAGACATTTTCACATTTACTCCACGGTTTTGACACTAGCTACGTGTTAAGGACAGGCCCTCTTGGAGGGGCTTTGTGTTCCCAGGGGGAGTGTATGGTGGCAGCAAGTCCACAGTAATTTGCAGCTTGGTCAGCCACAAACTCTTAACAGTAACTTTGATTTCTGAGAAGTAGATGTCAAAGAGGACTGGTCCAAGGACTGAACCCTGGGTTATTCCTTTGGTGACAAACCTTTTGGAAGAAGTAGAGACACCCATCCAAACTTCTAATGTTCTATTTATGATCTGTTTTCCTATCCAATGAGTTGCATAGGGATTAACATTTAGTTGGGAGAGTTTATCTACAATACTAGGATTGACATTTAGTTGGGAGAGTTTATCTACAATACTAGGATTGACATTTAGTTGGGAGAGTTTATTTTCAATACCTGAATGTGAGGTGGTATTGAACACCTTTTCCAGATCTAGATATGTGGTGTGAACTGTTTTGCCATCACCTGTTGCTTTAGAAACTTTTTAAAAGAAGTTAATCATGTTAAGTAGGCAGGACCTGACCTTGATGAGTTCAAAATGGGTTGGTCTGAGAGTCTGTAGGTAACCTATATCCTTATTTATTTATTATATAGTGGCCTTTCCATAGCCTTACAGATGAGACTGGTCAAGCTTATGGAGCTATAATTTCCTGGGTCCACTGAAGACCCATCTTTGTGCAAAAAAATGAGTCTATGTCCTCCATTCATCCAGTATAAACTCTGTTTTGAGGCTGATATTAAATAGCTTCTGTAGTGAATCAGATAAATGTTTCAGGCTGGCCAGTACACAGCCTGGTATGTTTTCTGTCCCCATAGACCTAGAGTTATAGGTCTTAGATAGCACCTTGAGAACTTGTTCTTGGGTAATTTGGGGGTGTATGCAATGGAATATGATATGAGGATACTGGATGAGATCAGGGTGAAGTGTAAGCTAAATTTGTCTGCTTGTGGGTTGGCTATATCCTCTGGGCCCAAATATGTGATATTACTATCTTTGCATAGTGCTGGATATTGAGATTGGTAACACAATTAAAGAAGGCTTTGTGGTTACCCTTCACTTGGGTATCTGTTTTTACATCATATCTGGCTTTGGTTGATTTCATCGTAATCTGGATTTCCTTGTGGTTTGAATTTTAGTTAGGTCATCACTCAGTTTTAGTGATTCGCCTTTACATAATCTCTGAATACTGAGGTATTAGAAGATGCTTCAGTCTTATGATGAATGTGATTGACTTGTAGTCTTATTTGAAAGAGGTTACAGATACTGGGGAGCAAAGCCATTCCATATTACTAAGAACCAAGTCCAGGATTTCATAGCAGCTTGTTAGGCTTGTTGACTTACTAGTTCAAGAAGTTTGCACTGAAGTTCAGAAATATCTGGGCATTCATGTTTTTGGATGCATAAGTCTCCCAGTTTATGGAAGGGTAAAGTCTTGTAGGAGAATAGTGATTGTCTTAATGCATAGGGACTACACACTACTTAGGTAGGAAGTATGGGCTAAATGGGCATAGAAGAGGGTGCTATATAGAGCTACATGATAAGGAGGTTTGTTAATAGCAGGTTGGATGTGGAGGAATTCCATGTCATTATCTTTTCTAAAGAATCTAGAGATTAATTTTTTTAAAGGAATATGGAGACACTATTGGCTTTAGTGTCTTTGTTTCACGTGGTGAGCCTGAAAGTGTGCTAGGCCTTGAAACCCTGTACTAATGGAGTGCTTTCAGTAGTTTTGAGCCAGGTCTCTATGATGATGCACATATCCAAGTTTTTCAGGGTAAAATATGATTGTAGGGAGTGTTTTTTTTTTTGTTTTTTTTTTGTTAATGCACCTTACATTGATCAGCAATACTTTAATGTTATATGGATTCTGTTTACTAATGCTGGAAGCTTTAGCAGTATGAAATTGCCTTAAAAAGAATTATGGTGGCAGCTGTGATTGTCTTCCATCTCTTCCCAGACAGATATGTAGTATCTCCATTGAACAACACTAGAAGCTAAGCCAGTTGATGAAATCAGTAATCTTTTCTTTATATTGTGGCATCATCCTTTTTGTTGATAGAATGCTGGTAAATGCTAGCTTCATATCCGCCTCAGACACATATTCTGAGAACATCATAATTTCTCTCTTCAGGACATTTGAAAGTAATACATATCTGCAGCAATCCCTCCAGTAGGCCCACAGACAACTATGGATGTCTCCATAAGTCATGTATTAAGAAAAGACATTCACTGGAAAAAATACCTCTAATAAAAAAATAATACAGGTGAAGGACAATCATGGCCACTTCACCAGGGCTAAAAGTAGCTAACAATGGCTGCTGGACATGTGTGGGGACACAAGTAATGTACTCATCCAAGTAAATAGGGAGATAGAAAAGCAGAAGTGGGATATGGGTAAAGAAGAGGGACACACATGAAGCATGTTGTAATAGGGAAATCTCAGGGACAGTCAGCAAGACATGGGCAACTTTTTTTGTGTGTGAGAATGGAAGGGAAGAAAAAGTCAGGGAAAGATGAGGAGAATGGCAAAGCAGTAGGTCTGCACATAGAACAAATATCCCAAGACATGGCTGACAAACGTTGGAAATAAACATTAGGGAACGGTACGGTACACATACCGCACACTCTACAACATGGGCAATGGTTGGTAATCAGGATGGGGATGTATAACAGCCACGGTGAAATGAGGAAATACATATGTTCCTATGCACTAGCACTTTACGACATGGTGCAAACTGTGCAGCAGTTATATCTAGATGTGTAAGACTGATGGCAGTTGTGTGGTGTAGGGTAATAAATAGGGATCACAGTAAACATTGCATAGTGAATCTAATCCCCAAGCAGTCTGTCAGCAGTGAAAGTGTAAGCCAAACAACAGCACAGATGAGCAAACAGAGGCCATGAAATGCTAGATAATATTAGGAAACGACAGAACAGAAACTTCAACCATGCATGTGAAAGGCAAATAAGCAAGCACAGTGCCAACAGCAGTACTGTAGCAAAGCAGCAAACTGTCTGCTCCTTACACAAGTAGGTGTACCAATCTAAACATACATGTAGTGGAATACCTGTGTCACAGGCATATGCCATGTCAGAGGCAACACACTGATGCAGACATACATGTATGAGCTTTATTGGCCTAACGGTAAACTATTGGAAAGCAATGTCAACATATACACACACACCAATGACATGGAATAATATACATTCTGAAATCTACAATTAATGCTATATAACTACTATCAAACTGTGTGCACAGTCCTGCATCTGTATAATGGTCATAAAGCTGGCACAATTTGACCTTCTCACAATACAGCCATATGATAATGGATGAAAATTCAAAGGGAGATTAACATATACCGTGCATATGTGCAAGATATTTGCCATCCCTAGAAAGGGAAAAGGGAGGTGGACAACATAGCAACACATCAAGGAGGACATGACAGCAAAGCTAAGTAGACAAATGATAAAGCAGGACAGCACTGTGTAGGGGGACACATTGCAAATGCATGTGTACACCACATAGGATGGTGTTGAATTCAACCCAAGCAACATTAAAGCAAATGGCCAATGTATGTCACATGGGCAGCCTGCATTGCTGATGGCAATAAACATATGCATGTAGAAATCACACACCCACACACACACACACACACACACACACACACACACACACACACACACACAATCATGCAATCATCTAACAGCAAGAGGCATAGGTAAATAAGCCAAGAATCAGTATCACAGACACATGTATACTGTCATGTCAATGTACAATAAAATGTGGAATAAACAACTGTGGAATACATATGTGTGTGTATATATATATATATATATATATATATATATATATATATATATATATATATATATATATATATTACCATGGGTATGACTGTGCAAAGGACAGTCCTGTGAACAACAGTACAGCACACAAACATGGATTCAGTCACTTTTCATAGGTTCATAGGTGTTTACTAGGCCAACAGCGAGATGGGCCTTTTTAAGCCTAGGCATACATCCCAAATATCTGACAAGTTCTGATACCCTTGGTAAGTGTAAGCAGGGGCCTGGAAATTGAACCATTTACAGGTTCTGTATCTGTATACTGGCAATAGAATTGTTCACAACCCCAAGGTATAATGGGGTTTGTCTATTGATCAAAATATGTGCAAAGACATGTACATAAATCAGTGCATATGTATACCATTTACATAATTTTCCAAAATACATACATGTATATGAATAAGCAATGCATGTGGAAATGTAACATGGGTCAAAGAAGGCATACTTTAATGTTGTTATATAAATCAGCAATACCAAGGTGTAAACATGAATGGTGCAGTGGAATTCTATTTATTATGTAAAGTAGGCCTGCCCATATACAGCAGACACAGTTATATAATACAACCTGGCACCATAATTGCCATTTCAAGTCACACACAAAGTCAGTATGCCAGTGTGACAGCAGGATAAGTATCATACAAAGCACAGGGGCAAGGACATGTCCTGCTGTGGAACAGATATGACACAGTAACCCAAAAATCATATCCATCTCACTGAATTATTTGTAGAGTATGGGCAACATGTTGTTCATGAGTTGCTGTCATGCATAGAGAGGAAGTCTTGCGGCAGTAGCAGCATGTTAACTGCAAACTGCATAACTGTGTGTTGCACTGCATGAAGAGGAGTAAACACACATAATGAGTACTATGCCTGCCCACGTAGAACAATGTATGCATCAAGTAAAGAAACTCATGGACATCAGCAAGATGATTGCATGTCTAATGTGATAATGCATCATGCGCCAGATGCAACATGATGCAAACTGTCACATGACATCTGCAGTGTATGGTTGGCTGTGCATCACATAAACATGGTAGCAATATGCTATGCATGCACACATGTGCCTGCACAGTCCAGTTGCGTATATGGCAAACTCCATGTTGGCAGCAGTACAAAAATGGACCACACAGACAATATTTATGGTCCCAAGGGCTCACCCTGATAAGAATGAATATTCCAATTGATCTCTTGAACTATTTCCCCTGAGCCTGACATAGCCTGCACCATATTCTGGAAGACATTCCCCACCAGGTCCCTCATCTGTGTCCAAAAGACATAAATCATCATCTCCTGAATTTGGTCTCAAAATTGTCTGCTGGTGGGTAACATCTCCTCCAGGGTGGAGCAGAGATGACAGCACATGCAGGTCCATGTCCTTCCTCATTATGATCATCTCCATCATGGTCATCATCATCATATGAGGACTCAGGCAGTGGTCTGGCATGCACTTGTCTCTGGTGTCTGAAGGGAGAATATCCATGTGTCCAATGCGCTGTGAAGGTGAATCACATGACAAGAAAGAAATACGCAATATGAATATCTGCAACTACATGAATACATAACATACCCACCGTGACACCATGTGCAGGTAGAAAACATTCAGTATGACACATTACAATAAGGTATGCCCGTAATCATGTCTACCACCATATGTGATGTAGGTCATGAATCCAAACCATCACAATGAAAACTAGATGTCTAGCAGGCCACATGTTCCTGTGTAAAACATGGCTGTCATGAAACATAATTGATGCACACATAAAAATGTGAGACATGAACTACTATGTCTTCAATGTGATCTCTTTATATGAGAAGAGAGAAATATCACAATATATTACTGGTGTCATTAAAACCAGTTCTCAGATGTTATGGCCTAAAAGGATTATGTATCAGGAATTTAATAAAAACAGACACAGCTACAGGTGGTTAAACATGTGTACAACACATTCCTTATGTACTATTATTTATAGTTATAGAGGATTTCAATAGAGACTCATGTCAAGGCCACTATATATATCACACAATGTCATCAGATTACTCCAGGCCTTAATAAGACATGCATAATACAGCTTATATGTTAAAATCCTGCCATTACCCAAACAATTGCTTACCAGCCATCATTATGCATGGTAAATATATGCAAAACCAGCACATACAGATATTATGAAACATGAGCACAAGCATGTCATGCCACTATCATATATCCATATTGCAAAACAACCACCAGCCTTTTAGAGCACTATAAAACTTGAAACTCACAACATGACACAACTAATGTGATCTACAACAAAGAACACTTGCGGTATATCTTATTACATTAACAAAAATGTTGTCTAAACAAATATCTGTTTGAGTCTATATCAGAACACCAAAAGTTCATACTTTTAAATGTTCTTACATTGATCCCTATTCAGCGAACGCTGAAAATAGCGAAATGACAGATAACCAAACTTTTTCCTAGGAAAATAATTCAGTTGTCCGTTTTTGTCATTTTGCTATTTTCAGCACTGTGGTGGAAAGTTACAGATCGGGTTCAGGTAAGTGTGTGATTGGGCATGGGTTAGGTGAGTTAGGGTTAGGGCGCGAGGAAGGTATGTGTGCGATTGTGTGGACATGAGGGTTAGGGCGGGTTAGGTGAGTTAGGGTTAGGGCGTGGGTGAGGTGAATGTGCGATAGTGATGGACCTTAGGGTTAGGGTTTGGGTTAAGGTAAGTGGATAGTTAGTGGTATTTGTACAGTTTAGTGTAGGGTTAGCTGTAAGATTTTGGGTGTATGTGTGTGGATTGCTGTTTGTTTGGTGTACTTGTGTTGTGTGTATGTGTTTTGGAACAGCGATTTTTTTCCTTAGGAAAAAATTTGCTGTTCTGAATGTTTGATGGTGTCAGCATTTGCTGATTAGGGGTCGATGTAAGAACACTCAAAAATGTGAACTTTTGGTGTTCTGATATAGACCCATCTGTTTCTATGCTTCCTGTCTTATAGATGTGCCTTACACATTTATGTCAGTGTGTGGATATGTGAATCACACACAACTGTAACCCAGCTGTCTGTGCAAGTAATGAGTCATGTGGGTATCCACTAATTAACATATTTGTATAATGAAGATATAGTTAGTTGACAAATCAGTAGGAAATATTAAAGCTGTATGCAAATGAGATGAGCAGTGCAACATAGTCATTAGCTGACACAACAGCATCAAATCTTTGGAATGGAACACAACACCCTAGAAACAATGGACAATAAGAAAAACAGTGATGGCATGTGACATATGAAACTATAGGTTATGTCTTGGAAACTGTACTGTCTGTCTACTAATGCATCCATGCCCTACATGAACTTTTAGCAATCACGATGTATGTCACTGCAAAATGCAAACAGTATAATTCTGATCAATGATTATGCAACAAAGGAATGGCTATGTGCATAACTATCCATAAACACAAGAAACAAGTGAGTGGCAACCTAAGCATCAACAGTCTTATGGGTAGAAACACTAGCCATATTGAACTGAAGTACATTCCAGACAAAATCTACCAACAAAAATCCAAACATTGAGAAGGCAGATACTCATGCATAACACAGTAAGCAGAAAGCACCACAAGCACATATAAAAGCAAGTCAACTCCTACTATAAACAATAAATAAACCCCCATTAACTTGCATAGGAAGCATCTCAACCAACAGCAGTGTGACAAGTTACACATAACTGACTGTCATGTAGGTTGTGATGTACAATTCACATTACCCTCATCAAACATGCCTGCTTCTAACTCATTTTTAAACATTTTTTATAGAATACATACTGGTAATCAAAGGGATCGTATGACTACTGCAGTTACCATACAGATGCATGCTGAGTATTCTTGCATTTGTAGTAATATACATGGAAATACAAGCTATGTGAGTCCTCTAACAATGTTCATATCTATTCTAGGTAAAAATGTGAAAATGCATTAAATCCACCTCCTCCCTTTGCTGCTCCTCCAGCTTGTGCATCCACCCAATGCATAAAGAGCTGTTCCCTGATCATTCTTCATCACCTTCAAAAAGTATAAAGCTTGTATGAATGGCAAAGAATAGATATTTATAGTATATTAGTGAACTGCTCTTGTGCACTGCCTTTTACATTGAATAACATTACAGAACCTGCATACTCCTTTTTTGCTGTATCATGCACAATACTTTACACATTGGAAGACTTACAAACACATATTTGGGGACCTGAGATTCAAACCTGCAACACTTAGCTATGTTCACACTATAACCCTAATACTTACCAAACTAAGTATCTTGGCTGTGACTGCATAGAGTAATTGCAGTTAAACAAATCAGATGCGTGACTGTGCATGGGTGGAGTAATAACATGCATCAGAGCTTCCATATTATAAGATGGCTAAACTACAGTTCAATTTTGCTTACATGCTGTGCACTTGTAAATGAAAACATGCAAGTCTGAATGCATGTCAGCATAGTGGTCATAACCAAAAAACACAACTGTAATATTTCGTAGCTCACTGTGGAACCTTTCATAGAACACATAACTGCTCTTAACACACAACTATACCAGACTTCCTGTTCATTGCATACATCAAAATTTAGCTCATGAGAAAGAAATATCTACATAGATTTTATTGGTGCATAACAGATTATACATTTTAAATGCCCCTGGTATTTGGGGATCTCCCCAATTTAGAATCAAACTATATACCTGTCTCTCTCACGACCTCCAAATAACAGTAGGTAAAGAGGGGTGAATTGAGAATGACAGAAGTATACAGTACATTCATTTTGCCAATGTTATCATATTCCACATTCCTGTATACAGTCATTGTCACACAGTAATAGAAGTAACATAAAAAATGTGTTCTTGACATAAGCTATCAACACAGTCATCTCCATATGTGGGACCCCACATTAATCTAATCACATGCATATAACTGTCTTTCCGATGGCTAGCAGACCTAAGGGTGACAATTTTTTGCCATGGAAAAATGAGATCATAATAGGCACTCTGCACCAGCATGGATGGCGAGTCCTTGAATGGACAGGAAACACAGTTTGGAGGAATGAAGTGTGGACTGATGTTATTAGCATGATTAATGCTGTTGGAGGTCAAAATAGATCCTGGGAGGTCTGCTGCCAGTGTTGCTCTGACATGATCCTTTGTGAAGCCAACAGGGTAAGCCAGTATGAGAGGTTGAGGGATGCCACTGGTGGGGGCCCACCATTGACTCCCCAAGAAGAGCTCACAGTTTCTTGCATCCCTGCATATGGCAAGTGGGGAGTGCTCCATACTCAGGGGTGGGATAGAAGTAGGTTTTCCAGACCTCACATGCATGTGTTACTTTGCATAACATTGCTGCATATAGACTACCTCAGTACTGATTGTTCTTCCATGTATATTCATGTATTGTTATTTTTGTTCTGCAGAGCAGGACTGCATTGTGCACATGGGGCCACACATGCTGACAATGACCAACAAAAGTGTAAATACATGTTGCCGTACAACTTCATTGTAGATCTGACACTACAACCAACATGTATAATGTCTGAATTCATTTGCAGAGGTCCAGCCACTTTTCTGCAGCAGCAAGAGATGACAGGTGAGTGTCTCCATATACCGTTACTGTGACTATTACCTGTTATTGCCTCTGTCTCCTGTTATTCCAGTGGTGTATACTTTTATACAATTATTGCCCTAATATTGTAATCTACTGATACATCTTCCAGAGACATGATCCATGCAGGTGCACCTATGGACAGACCAGGTACGGTTTCCCACCATGTTCATAGGCTGCAGCACTGTGTAGCATAGCTGTGTTGTATAAAATTAATGTCACTGTTTTTCATACACAGGAGCATCTGGCCAACATGTGCACCAAACATCATGTGAGTATCACCATATGTTACTGTATTGTATGTCATATTCCTGCATTCATGACTGTGTTTGCTTTGTCTGTATTTTCCCACTGCAAGATCTGTATTATGACAAACTCACCACATAGGGAGGGTGTAACTGGAATATTATTTCCTCTGTTTTCTACATGTCACTGCTTTTACTCATGTTGTTGTCCTCCTTTAATACTTTGTCCTTCTACCTCTAAATAGGACAGCTGCCATTGGCACATCAGCTGTGACCAACTGGTATGTGTATATATTACCTACTGTTTGTTGTACTTCTTTTGGAATAGCATATGCTAGCAAGTATCTGCTTACTAATGCTGTGTTGATGCCTTTGTTTTCCTACAAGAGTTGCATTTCAGTCCTTGCCTCTGGCGCTGGATTCCTATGAGTAAATGTTAGGTTGGCATTGAGTTGTTGTTCCTCACTTATGACATGTATGTTGCATATGTAACATTATTGTCATCTCCCTGTTATATAGGTAGTATGGGCCACACTTGGACATGACCTTCTGATAAGTCATTATCATCTCTAACATAATAGTGTCATCTGTCTCTTCTTTTAACATGTCCATTGCCTTCATCCTCCATTAGCCCATCCACTGATCATAAGGTGGGATTTGATGTGTCTTACCAGCCTTTGGCACACAGGACACAAATTTGGTAATACAGTCTGGCCCAGAAGGTGACAGTCATATGGATGAGGCTATAGCCTTAGATGTGGAGGTAAACATGTCCAGCGATTGTGACAATGTGGGGACATCATATGATGGACAGGATTAGGCCTGTGGACAACAGTCTCATGTTGAGTCTGGTGGTAATGTTGACACTTCCTCACAACACAATGATACTGCCCATTGCAGTAGATGTAGGCATGTAACTAGTGTGCATGGGTATGTGTCAGATGGTGTCCACTTATTTCTACAGGCAAATGAACATTCCCAGCGACATCATGTATCTGAAATTCGTGAACTTGCCCATGTCATGGATTGTGCTGAGCACCTGCTGTGTGTGCTGCATGAAGGATAGGAGCACAGACACAGTGAGGTCCTGGCAGCACTGGCTTCTCAGAATTAAAGTATGTTATCTGTGACATGGTCCACTGAATCCCTGGTTACAGCTGTACTATAGCAGTGCTGTAGAATGAGCAGGGTTCTGCATACCCTGACTTGGCTTAGCTGAGTGCCATGTGGGAGAAGCAGGTCCCCTCTCAAACCTTGCCATTCAGGCATCAACATCTATGCTGCAATGTGCACACACATATCTGCTGCTGGACAATCTGATGTAGGCCCAGCAGTCACTACCAGATAGAGAACTCAAACCAATGATCCCTCTCAACACCATGTCTCCACATGCTGGCATCACCCCATTAGTCTCATCTGTGGAGCAACATGGGCTGAGTGTTTCAATATGTGGTAGGGGCAGCCAGGACCTGAGCTGTCAATGTGGGCATCCTAGACTCCATTACAGTAACAATGACAGCTGAACCAGTATGTCCTGTAATGTCAGTCTCAACACGTGGTGATGATGATTGCTGTGCAGACCAGTAATGAGTTCATCTGTCTGTGGTTGTGAATCTGATGCCACAGAAGTTTTATTGACTCAAGAGATTCCATTCAGTAGATGATATGTTACCCAAACTTTACAATGCTTTATGTTACTTGTGATACTGACAACAGTTCTGCGGTATATCCTGACTTGCTTTCCTGTTTGCATCACTTAATAATGAAGATAAAGGGATCAGGTTCACAGTATTATGTCCCTTGTCTGCCATACACACTTACAGCACTATGAGTTTGTATACATACCTGTCACTTATAGCCTGAGTTGATGGTCTCTGTCATTATACATTTGTATATGTTAATACTGTTATATGTTACAATTATGTTATGCCTAAATGCTCAATGTGAATTTCTACTGACTAATGTCCATTAGATACAATCTGTGCTGCTTTGGTGGGGCAACACCTGATCATTAATGTTTAATCTGTATACTACTGCACTTGTCGCTTTTCATGACTCAGAGGTGTGTCTCTGATGCTGCCATGTTGCCTGAGGCTGGACTTGTGGTCATATCCTCTTTCACCCCCACCTGTTTCTTCTGCCCCATATCTCCTGCTTCTACTCTGATAGCTGCAAAATGCCATCTTCAGATATCTGTTTTTTGGGGGGTAATTCACTCACACCTGCAGCTGGAAAACTGCCATGTGTGGTTGTTATATTGTGTAGTATGGTGCATACAGTAATCATCTGTGCTGCCTTTTCAGGTGTGTAATGTAGTGCACCAGAAATGTGTCCAGACATCTGAACCTGGCTTTCATACACCAAACGCACTCTCTATGACATCGTTTGTCTTGTTGTGCACTCTAATATAGACCTGCTCTGCAGGGTAGGAAGGTTCTCTGTATCATTAGCCACAGCTCAAGTGGATAATCACAGTTACCTGTTATGGGGAGGTGAGACACACATGTTGTCGTTATACATATTGTTGACAGGGATGTATTTAGTTTGCATCCTAACTGTGTTCCTGTACTTGCCCAGCAGAAGTCTCACAAATATTTCACTTTGTTGGAATGCAGCCCTCAAATCACTATCCCTCCACATGGCAACATCATGGACACCCCTGTTGTGTCACCAGGATATTTGTTATGCTGCCATCTGCTGTGCACATCACCTGACAGTTCAGGGATAGCCACCCTTTCAATTGATGTATCTTTCTACCTCTGGTTGCACTAGGGTCTCAATAGGGATGTGGGTGCATTCTATTGCACCAAGAACATAGGGAAGTTGGTGATGTTATAGAAATGGTGCATGATGTTTTGCATCTCCATGGATTTAGATGGTGCACATTACTGCCAGGAATTATGCAAGGATATGACTGTCAGCTGTCTGTGAGACTACTGCAGCATCTCCTATATGTCATTGGAATGTCCCACATGGCAGTACACCTAGGCTCAGACAGACTTTTGTTTCAAAAAGTATGGGGTTGCCACACAATGTATGCACTGACATGTGCAAAGGTACACGTGTTGCAAACAGCTTGCACCAGCTGTCGGTCTAAGCAGTACCTGTCAAAGATTTCTTGATCTGAGGGTTGGCTTGGTCATAGCCTGGCTCTCTATTCAGCTGGCTGTCTTCTAGGATGCACAGCCAGATCTCCTCCATGCCTGATGCAGTTCATTCACTGAGGGTAGCATTTTTTTCCATATTCTTACGGCTTCCTTAGGGGATAGCTTCCTTTCCTTGTATCGCACTATGGCATTCGCCAAGCATTTTGGAAACAGAGAAAGGATTGCACTTTGTTGCATTTAAGTAACATTGGGTACGCAAGATGTGTTTTGGAATCTGATGAGTGTGGACAGAGTCCATAATTATTCTACTCTGAATAATTAAGTACTCAAACAGATTCCAGCATGGACTCTAAAATCGCATCCACACCTGGTTTGCTGAAGTCTTCCTTCAGTGTGTTGGGCTGTCCAGAACTAGCGTTTGGAATCCAGCCTGATGAATTGATTTTTAAGCAAAAAATTGCTTCTACTTGCAGAGGAAATTATAACAAAATTATGTATATTAAATATTAATAGGATACATGCACATAGCTCGAGTCTGTGCATTCCAGAATCACAGAAATATGTTATTGTCTACATAGTATTATTCACATCCTTATTAATATAATTAGTGTGGTTCTATGCAAAGAAAGGTCCATTTCTGTACCAGGATAAGTGAACGAGTTCAAAGAGCAAATATGGTAGTGTGTTCAGGAATTAAAATATGTTCCATCTTGAGCATACTGTGCTACCAGCAATGAGTGGTATGAAGCATAAATTCAGCTTTCAAATAAAAGAAAATATTTATACAATATAAGAGGATCTGTATATGAGGTCATTGCAATGAATTACTGTTCCAAGGTTTCAGCTAAACAAAATTCATTTTGGTCATTTCTAGCTACATGTCTGTTCCATCTGGATGTTTTAATGAATGAGACATTTATATTTTGCTGGAAACTGAATGTTATGATTGCTAGCAAAAATGTATTAAATCATTAACACTTATAGTGTTTCCTTTTTTCATGTTTCTACTTAATATCAGCAGATTCCTACAGCTCATTGATAATTTTTGCAACTTTCTCCCTTAAAATAATGACTAACATTTAATGGTATTTAACAATTAAAATGTTTTCATATGAAGAAAGACTGCATCTTCGATTGTCTCTTAAGGCTGCATAGCCATGGAGCTGTTAAACAAAGATTACTTGAAATAGTGTAGCTAGTCATGTACCATATACACCATTGCACATACATATTTAAAGAACTCAGCAGTGAGATGAAAACAGAGCCTTGATTTACTAATCATTATTTATTTTATTAAGTTACAGACATTTATTTTTTGCCAGAAAGCCTGGGTTATCTTACAAACATACATACACATGCACGCGTGTACACACGCATACACACACACACACATACACACACACATATACATGCAAAATATATATATATATGTATAGTTTCACTTCAGATACTCGAAATGCTGAAATCTCAAATTTCAGCATTTCAAGTGCATAAAGCCGAAACTTTGGAATAGCGAAAGTGCATAAGTGCGAATGCGACTATGTTGAATCCACTCTTATGCAGTGATGCTATGTTATGGGAAGTGTTTGTTTGGGATGTTTGTGTTCGAGCTTTCAGGTGAGTGAGTGTATGTGAGCGTTTTTGTAAATTATGTTTATGTGTGGTGTGTGTGTGTGCTTGTGTGTGTGTGTGTGTGTGTGTGTGTGTGTGTGTGTGTGTGTGTGTGTGTGTGTGTGTGTGTGTGTGTGCATGAGGGACTGTAGAATATGTGTGCTTGAGTTTTTTTTTTTCTCTGTTTGTGCATTCCCGGAATTAGTATATATAAGTAGGGGGGTGGGGGTAGCAGGGGGCCTTGCCCCTCTGCGTTTCTTTAGTGTAGGTATGTGTATGTGTGGTATTTTGTTGTGTTTATGTTTTTTGTGGTGTAGGTGTTGTGGTTTGTGTGTGGTGTAGTGTATGTGTGTTCAGGTTTGTGATTTTGGCTTTGTGGGGTTTCGGTGTTGTGATGGTTTCGGCTTCATGCACTCGAAATGCTGAAATTCCGGATTTCATTATTTCGAGTATATGAAGAGAAACCATATATATATATATATATATATATATATATATATATATATATATATATATTATGCATGTATGTGTGTGTGTGTGTGTGTGTGTGTGTGTGTGTGTGTGTGTGTATGTATGCCTCAGGAAATATTGAATGCTAAAAAAGTGAACGTAAATAGAACAATAATTTTAGAGTGAATCTAAAATGATCATAAACAAGCAATACTGTCACTAATTTTTTTTTTTTTTTTTTTTGCAGGGAGTCAAGTCACCCCTACCATACCTCTCAACTGTACAGATTTTCACAGAATGTTCAGATTTTTACTTCATATTTTTGGTGTGTTCCTTCTAAAATCTGCACCTGTCTGGCAAATAGCTGGGAACTGAAGTCATTAAATAATGACAGATATTTGAGTTTAAGAATCCACATCCTTCAGAAAATTCATGTTAATGCAAAACCTATTATTCTATCAACTTTCTAGGTTTGTAGAGCAATATTTAAAATCTGTCCCTATTCATCCCCCTATCATTTTAGTCTTTGTCCAGATGTTTTGCTCTAAGACGTTGAGAGGTTACGCCCTGTACTATGCCTACACCCCTGCTTAATATATCCACCAACTCTGAGACTCTGAGATCATATAGCAGTGGTGTAACAGCAAACTCCTTTACCTCACTGCAATGCAATGTCATACAAAAAGCAACCAGCTAAAATTCTATTTAGGAGAATGTTTGCTCATTTCAGCATTTACTTTTTTTACATCTGTAAAAACTATTAACTCATATATTGATCTTCTGAATTATAACTATATATATATATATATATATATATATATATATATATATATATATATATATATATATGATACACACATACACACACACATATATATATGCAGTATATATATCTATATATATATCTATATATATATATATATATATATATATAGATATGGATGCATATATGCATGTATGTGTGTGTGTGTGTGCGTGTGTGTGTGTGTGTGTGTGTGTGTGTGTGTGTGTGTGTGTGTGTGTGTGTGTGTGTGTGTAAGAGAAATGGTTCAACAGACTTATGTTTGAATACAAAGTTATAAAGCATTAGTGATTGAAATTCTCCCTAAGAAATACAGAGAGCACCAATCAAAAATCTTGAGCTGGATCATGTGCTTAGTTAAGTGCATACCAAATGGACCTGGTGCAGGAGGAATAGAGGGGATGAAGACCTCCTTGAATGTAGAAGATATACTTCTTGTGATTAGTCTAGTTATAGAAAAGGATTTCCATAACAATGGTGGTAACATGGTGATTAAAGAATAGCTCATTGTCAAAGTGCGAAAGTTCTTAATGACTGAGTCAATTTTTAGAGGGGTGTTACCTGTGTGTTAGGAGCATGAGTGCTTATGTCTGTCAAATGGCACAGTGTTGCATTTATTAGCATTCCGTTTGAGGCTGTGGTTGAATCATCACTTGATAGTGTGTATTAGGCCCTGCTAAAGAATCCAGTAGACAGATGAGGTGCTTATGGCAGTTTTCAGTTTGTAATCATCAGCAAACTTTGTCAGTAACAGGCCCTTGGTATTGTCCTTGATGTCAGAGAAGTAGATACCAAAAAGGAGTGGTCTCAGTACAGATCCCTGAATTATATTGTTGGTAACTACTTTTTTGTTTGAGTGTGCCTCCAACACTAAAAGATTGGGTTCTGTTATTGATCCAATTTGCTACCCTGTGGGAAACATATGGATTTACGGTTATTTTAATTAGCTCATCAATGATGCCAGAATGTGGAACTGTATCAAAGGCTTTGACCAAGTCCAGGTTTGAAGCATGGACTGATGTGCTTAAGTCTAATGCCTCAGTGAAAAAATCCACAAGGTTTAGGAGACATGATTATTCTTTAACAAACCCAAACAGGTTTGGGTCTAGGGTTGAAGACTGCCTATGTCTTTGTTAATGAGTTCCATACTGATTCCATTGCCTTACAGATAAAGCTGGTAAGGCCTTTGTTACCTACACTTGCTTCAGAGCATGACTAATACACTGGTATGTTCTTAAGAGATCATTTGCATATATCCCATGAACCTCCACTTCAGGAAGTTACGATGAAGACTCTAGCTTGACCAACCCCGGGATTCATGAAGCTTGCACCAGGCGCAGGCGTAGTGTAGGCAGTATAACACCAAATATGGCCGCCGAGCAATTCAGGTACAATCCAATTCCACGTGCACTACCGGCGTATGCCAGAACTGCACAGCCCTCGGCTTAGGTATGCTAATCACCCCATGCGCAGTACCGCACCATGCAAATGAAGGTACATAGCGATTCATGAAGTGGTGCAGGCATAGCGTAAGCCCACGGAAATGTAAACCAAAAAACACTGTTTACATTTTCCCAAACAGAACATCAGAGCTATGGAAGCGGACCAGACTCATGTATTACAAAGTTAACATATGCCAATGGCTAAATACACAGCCAATGGCATAAGAAAAGATGCACAACACCTAAAAAAAACATGTAATGTCATGTCCACAGTAACGCACAGTACAACCGCAGGGCATGTGTGTGCAAACAGAAACACAAAGAAAATATATACAAATGTCATAAAATCGCAATGTAATACAAATCAGGTTTTCACCATAATACGCAATGGTAGGCATGGTACACTACAACCTAGGTGCAAGGGTTGCTAAGGGCCTGTGACAGGGTTCGGCGCAGTAACTATGAATTAGTAGTCAATGCCATGCAAATGAGGCAGGCAATACTGAATCGCAAATGTCCCGCTGGATGAAGGATGTACCATATGGTGCAGCGCTATAACACCGAGGAGTGGCTCAGAGGAGATACATGACATCAGCAGAGGGGTGTGCCACCGTAGCAGGAAGCACATTGGAGCAATGCAAATCTGGCCTGGCCATTGCTAAGCAAAGCTGCAGGACAGGGTTGGGGAGGAAAGTATAGAATTGTTTAGCTGAGAGCACATATGGTGCCCTAAAGCGCATGTGTATGGGGATGAAACCTGCCCGAAACCTGGTAAGCGGATGCACACGCCGCGAACAATAGCACAAACAGGAAGGACGGGAAGAAAAGAAGGAAATGCCGAAGTAGGGTAATTGGAGTACTACTGAGCAATTAACACCAATCAACTCACGGCGGCCAATCAACGGCAGCTGACAAGTCTGCTCGCAGAAACCTTCAAAACAGGATAGGGGAGGCATTGGATTGCAAAGATAGGAGGGGAAGCATTGGATTGCAAAGATAGGAGATCTGTCATAGCAGAGCAAAGCAAACTGACAGTAAACCGGCAATAGAACATATTACGCAAGATAAGCCAGGTCTAGGAAAGTACAAATGAAAGCAGGCTGCTGGATTCATGCCAGAAAATGGTAGGTGGAACGTGCAGAAATGTAAAGGGAAGGTCAAGAGGTAATCCATGGCAGCCAAATGTAATTCAACACCAAAGGCACCACAATAGTAGTTCCGGTAGTAAAACACATAAGGTACCCTGTAGCTACGATCGTACATACATACCCTATGACATCATCGGTGTTCAAGGCACAAAAGTATAAAGCGTGAAAGCACCCTACACACACCTGTGTATTCACAAACACTGCACCATAGGTGTAAACACATGGGGAACTTTTAAATGTACATGTTGGGAGCTGCCATAGCTGTGATTCATCAGCATGTGTTAGAGACTGACGGTGTTGTGAAGGATGATGCCGACAATCACCGCAGGCCCCGGAGGAGGAGAAGAGTGTTCAGACCAAGGGTAACCTACCAGGGGCTACATGATCTGGAGATAGTAGAGTGTTACAGGGTGGACAGGGACATCTTACAGCAAATAGTGGAGCTGTGTCGGCCACGCCTGAGAACCAGAAACAACAGAGGGGAACCCATCCCAGTGGACACGAAGGTATGTGTAAGCTTGTGAATACTAGCCACAGGTACCTTTCAAAGGCCAACTGGAGATATAATGGGGATCTCACAGGCATCAGCATCCAGGGTACTACACCAGTTCCTGGATGCCATGTTACCACATGCCAATGAGCATATAGCCTTCGTTGGCCAGCAATATGCATCACTTCCACCATGTGGCACACTACCCAGAGGTACTGGGTGCGATAGACTGCACGCACATACATATCAAGTCACCACCCAGTGAGCATGGTAGGTGCTACATAAACCGCAAAGGATTCCACTCCATCAACTGCCAGGTCATGTGCAATGCCCAGGGCATTATCATGAATGTGTGTGCTGGCAGCCCTGGAAGCTACCATGACTCCCATATCTGGCATGCCTCACAGCTGTATCAGGTATTTGTCAGAGGGGACATCCCACATGGCCACCTTGTGGGGGATGCTGGCTATGCACTGGAGCCGTGGATGATGACTCCCATCAGAAATGCACACACACCCATGCAAGAATGGCATAATGAGGCACACGCACAAACCAGAATCATCATACAGCATGTGTTCAGGATGCTGAAACCACAGTTCCGGTGCTTGGAAACATCTGGTGAAGCCTATCAGTACTCTCCAGGTACGTGTGCCCACATCTTCATAGTATGTGCCATGCTACATAATATGATCCTGCGGAAACAGCTGCAGCAGGGACAAAATGGTGAAGGCCCTCATAGCCCACCGCATTTGCCAAGGCCATCACAGGCACAGAGGGATTCAGACCACGGACACACTGTGCCAGCCCCAGTAGGCAGACGGAGGCATGCCCAATATGCCTACACCTTGGCAAAGAGGGAATGTATAGCACATACTCTGACAGTGTAGGCCCCTACGGACTGACACACCTCTCCACCTGCACACACAGTAAAATGGATGGCACACAAACATGACCACCTGTAAATTGTAATGTATAGGTGGCCCACTGTGTGAATCCTGCATAGGCAGCCCTCAAACATTGTACACACAACAGCTATTGGAACAAGGAATGTCAACACCTGAACAGTACATGCGCCTATCAGCATATGTTGGTGCTGTGTGTATAGGTTCCCAGGTACATCGGTAGGTACACGCCCGATTGTCTAAGGCCATACATCAAACAGTGTCCACTGTTGCCACAACATCGAGTAACCAACTGTCGCTTAGTGGAGCAGAGGCAATCATGGGAGCACATGTGTGTAAGCACTGTTCTGCACACACTCAGCACGGATTCCCTGCTGCGTTAATGAGGGGCTCCACATAATGTAATCATGGATGTTGTGTCAAGGCATGGGGTTTACCCATTACAGGTATTCCTCACCCCAGCATGCTCCACCTACGGTCGTTTGAAGGTGCAGCACAGTATTGTGTGTGGCTCACTGTGATATACATACCCAATGCAGGAGCACATCCAGTAAACATCACATGGACATACCATTAACTGGACTCATCAATATGTAAACTAACTGAGTTACCCATGTGAGTGCAGTATGGAGTAACAGCCGTAGTATACTCCACATACAAAATGACATAACACATGTACAAATCCCAGATGTCCAAGTGTTAAATGCAGTGACCGTCATGCATGTTCCCGGTCCCACGTCCTGCAAGGGATGTAACGTAATCCCGAAGGCACGAGTAATGAATGTCGGATACAGGTCATCAGATCATGTTTAGCACATGTTAGCGGGAATATGCGTTGCCCACTGCTGGTAAGCGATGTTTAAATATGACTATATGGATATGCGCGAAACAGGGCTAAGCTCCTCCGAATATCGCGCAGATCACGGTCAATGATATCCAGAACAGGTGAAACCAGCATTATTCACCCCTGTACTAATAGCACCTGCTCTGCAGGGTAAAACGACCACTGCCAGGAGTAGAACACGCAATCATGTATACAATCACCTAACACTATTGCTAGCCAAGATGTACCTATGGTAGGGTTGCCACCTCTTCAAATGACCGATGTGGGCATACGTCAGATGTCTGCAGGCCAACACATACACTCGGCCAGTACGAAAATCATAACTTCACTGTTTTGCCTAGATAAAAGCTTATTCTTGTAATGTTTACTTACTTATTTTGTTTCTATAACATATAGGTGGTTCAGATACAGAATAACTGTTTTATGCAACTATTACATAAACTATAGGAAATAAGTACGTCCTAAAATCTCAGGACATTTGCCATGTTTACAAATATTTTGCAGGACACAACTGCCCAAAGAGGGACTGTCCCTCGCAAAGTGGGACAGCTGGTAACCCTAACCTATGGCAGGTGTGTAATGTGACAGGTACAGACACAAACGTGCGGAGTCCAGGAAACAGTATACACCGACAAGTACACAAGTACGCTTGCCTGTCACTTTCCCTGTCATATATATATATATATATATATATATATATATATATATATATATATACACACATATATACATATATATAATACAGATAGAAAGGGTGATAGAGTGATATATGTTGATATATATGGATTCACCGATATCTGCAAATATATAGATAGGTCAATGACATTCATAACATCTTGGAGGTACAAATAAATAGGATACCGCCAACTATGGAATTTGTAACATACTGACACGCATAACCACGAGGCTGAAAGACCAAAAGAACACAGTACCAGAACAGTAGAACCGCGAGTACTACTATGACGATATGAAGGGACATATAGCTACCGCTGCCGGTGTTGCGGTCCACGTAGGTACTGTGTTCAGCTGTGTTTGTGAGTGCCGTAGTCTGTGTATGTGTGTGTTGAGGGTGCCATGTGCGTTTCCGTGTGACTGTAATGTGTGTGTGTGTGTGTGTGTGTGTGTGTGTGTGTGTGTGTGTGTGTGTGTGTGTGTGTGTGTATGTGCGTGTGTCCGCATCATGTGTCTGTTAGTGCCAACTCAGAGGTAGATCATTACGGTAGGTGTGGGTATAGCTAGCCGTAGGCATACGGTTACCACCTGTCCCACATTAGGAGGGACAGCCCCTCCCTGGGCAGGTGTGTCCTGACATAAAACATTACAAAGGGCAAATGTCCGAGATTGTAGGACATTATTATGTCCCATATATTATGTAATAGTTGCATGAAATAGTCATGCCTGTTTGTAAGAAACATAAATGTTACATGCAATATGATAAGTAGCCAAAGTCCCACAACAATAGGTATGTAATGAGGATAAAAGTATGTGCTATCCTGTGTACTGACCATGGCTATGTGTCAGTCTGTAAACACCACTGTGTGTCCTGTAAGTGTCCAACAATGGCCATATGAAAAGGTGGCAACCCATGGCAAAGAGGTTCTGTCACCAGCAGAACTGCAATGACTGCAAATATCTGGGACAGAAATACATGGGATAGCTGTCATTTAGAAATACCCCTTTACATATCGCTGCAATTCCGGAGGTATGGAAGTATCAACCTCACCTGCATACTATATAGAAACCAATTAACAATGGCCCAATGTAAAATCCCGTAACATAAGTCTACTAACTGATAGCTCTTTAATTAGGGAAGGGGCCCACACACATATATATCTGTAATATGTAGAAATGCAACCCCCACAAACCTGTATATGCTATGTACACCCACCGACATCCCCCACACTAGAAACTATAGCAATACAGACTGCAATTACAGCACAAACATCCATTCAGTCAATTACATCTGCAGAACTGTCAACATACCTTGTGAGAGGCACAATTAAAGGCACCATGCAAAATTGTAGCCGTTGTATAATGGAACAAACAGCGATGTTACAGTTTTTGTTTGCAATAGTCCGTTATCAGACGGTTGGGATGACAGGTACACCCACATTTTGAACCACATACTCTAGCCATCACACACAATCCACAGGGGACATGAATCCAAAGTATACTTGTCTCTACACACAAAGTTGCAATTACACACAACAAAACACAATACAGGCTGTCTCCCCGAAGATAGGGCAAATGGGCAACGCCCAAGTGAAGAATTCAATTATACCCCACTGTTGCCATGTAATTGGTGAATGGAGTAGCTGCACAGCTGATGTGCAAGTAATTAGTCACTCAGGAACACCAGTTGGCGGCAGGAAACCACATGTTACAGGTATTGACGTATATAAGGATGACTTGACAGACATTCAAACCGTATGCTCATACCATATAACTGTTTAAACAGTGTAAGAGAGATAGAGACGAAAGTCCAGAACGATAACAAGGTATGTAGAACACTCGATATGTAAGTGTATGTATAGCATGTTTTGTATTAATTATTTAGTGTATGTATAGCCTGGTTTGCATTGATTAAAAGTGTCCACAATGCATAAAGTGGGAAAAGGTATTTATGTAGTGATGTTTTGCTGAGCATACTAACGCTTGTAGAAACTGTGCATCCAGCAGTGGGCCACACGGTAAACATCACAGACACCACAAGGGATGCTACATGAGGGCTTTAAACAGAACAATTCCATACAACCCGCCGTCAGTGGTAGGGTATGTCCAACAAGTACGTGCCATAGCAGGGGATAGTATATGTTGATATACTGTCACAGTAGGCATGTGTATGGGCATATAACGACAATGACATGTCTAAGGTGGTCCCGCTGTGCAAGTATGCTTTGCATTATGGGATACTATGTAAAATATGTGAAATGTATAGTATTGTAGGTAGATATGTCATATATTCTACACAGCATAACAGGCATATCATGCATACCAAAGGTATCGTCTATTGGCATGTACAATAACAGGATACATATGGCTTGTAGTCACGGAACATTGTAATAGCATGATAGCTAATCTAAATGGAAGGGCTACCAAGTAACCATGCACAAAGGACATGTAATAGCTTCACAGGTTCATAGTGGGGTAGTATGCAGTCTGGCAAGTGTATGTGTAAGCGCAACTACAATGTTCACACAAGTGGCACCTCTCTAGGGTAGTGTCCTGTGAACAGCAGAGCCATGTGTTACCTGCACCTCTGCACAGTACAGCCACTGCAGTGATCCCTGGTGTACATGTGTCTCCCATCCACCAAGTGAGGTATCACATGAACAGTGCTACTGAGTGTCCCTGCGTGATGTACATAGGAATCATGTTCCAAAGCATGGTGAGTGTCCGGTTTGGGAATGTAACCATATCCAACCATGAGCATGTTGCTCACAGTGGCTTTTGCTTATGTCGCGTATGTGGAGTATATCCATTAATATTGTTGTGAACATGGGCCCTGTCTGTTCAGCAGAGGTCACCCCTGAGTATGTAGTATGCAAATGTGTACAGACGTGGTGTCCATAGTTCAGCCTCATACTTCAACTGTCAGAGCTCAATAAACGTCATGGTGTGTTAATGTTGTGGTATGTAAAGCTGTAGCTGTTGTGTAAGGTACACCCTAAATGGGGTGTTGTACCCTTGAATGTGTGTAGAAGTCTGGTGTTCAGAGGTACAATGGGTGCCTATGTACCAGCTACACACCCAGTACAGATAAGTGTGGCCACGTAGAAGGATATCCACGCCACAGTGGCAATATGGTAATCACAGGTATGGGTGCGCCATATGTGTGTACTACGAACACGTACAATGTGACATGTATGTATTGGACTACCACCTATGTGATAGTCAGTGAGTGAATGGTGTAATGCAAAGGTGATGTTCATGCACCTTGTGTCATGGAGCTTGAGGCCATGATAGTCATATCAGGTATCTGTCACAGTGACACCCATATGGATGGAGTCAGTACCAGCTGGTGGATCAATCATGGTGCTTTGTATGCAGTGGTTTGTAAAGCTAGGCAGGGAAAGTCCCTCTGTGCTAGCCTGTACCTCAGGGAAGCATACACTGAACATGAGGGGCCCTATGACTGAGGACTGTGGTATGCCAAGTGTAACTGAAATGCATTAGGTACTATGGTATGCTACCCTCATTGTGTGTGTCCTGTCCATGAGCCACGTTGCATAACATCCTGAGACATAGGGTACGATGTGCAGGTGGATGTGTATGTTGTCAATACCAGAATGGAGAATGGTGCTGAAAGGCAATGAGAGGACAATGTAGGCTGTGTGGATCCCCGTACCATCATCAACTACCCTGGTAACTGTATGAAAGAAGTCCACCAGGTGTAGGAGCCATGCTCTGGCCCTAACAATTCCAACTCAGGTGTCATCAAAGGACCGGAGCCCAACAATGTCTCTGTGAATGACGTCCATGATGATGTGCCCCATAGCCATGCAAAGCAGTCCAGTCAGATGTGTAGGACAATAGTCCCACTCGTGCATTGTGGCGCCAACTATGTGGAGTGTGATAACTGTTGCTGTGTGCCATTCAGGGACCACAATGTCTGATACAAGGCTATTACTGAATATGGTGGCCTAGTGGAGAGACATGCCGTTCAGAGGTTTGTGGACATCCCAGCCTGGGATTTTGGAAGGTGACATGGGGCCAGTGTCCCAGGACATATAGAGTGCAGGTTAGTACTGTGTAGGTGTGACTGCAGGGACACCGCAATGTTCCTGCATAGATTGTGGCCCTGTAGTGAGTGAGAGGGTGTAATGTTAACATTGAATCCATCCGCCAGCATGTTGCCAACATCACCTGGTTCCATAATGTTCCTGAGTGACTGTTGTATGTGAGAGCAGATGTGGGTATTGCCATTGACTACTAACATACCAGCATAATGCCTTGTGGTACACCCCGGAATGTGTCGCAGTAATGTTTACGTAGCTAGTCTTGGTGTATGTGATGAGGGATCCCATAGCCCTACCGAGGCTGGCCAGTGAGATACCCCACCCATGGGATTGTACACCACTGTGCAACAGCCTCCATCCGTTGTTGTACATTATGTCCATGGAACTTGACCACCAGAGTGACGTCTGTTATCTGGTGGGTACCATCATGGCTCTGTGTGGAATAGCATGATCCATGCAGTTGTGTACATGCTAATGAAGTGCACTGGGGTATGTTTTAGCGTTTGTATGTGCATTGTCCATCTGCACGGGTGTCATGACTTTAACCACCTCTGTCATAAGACATCTGTAGTAGGTGTTGTAGTACTCATGTACTGTGTATGCCGTGAAGGGTGTGGTGCTGGGATGTGGCTAACAAGGGTGATTACATATGTTCGGAATCCACCAATGAGGGGATAACCCCAGGTGTGGAACACCAGTCACATGTTGGTAGTGTTCATGTCAAGGATAATGTTGGTCTTGGAGGTGGTGTGTATGGGTTGATCCAGCCGAGTGGAGGTTATGACTCACGTATGTGTCGGTACATGAGTGGCTTTCCCAGTTAAGTGTGGGGTAGTGTCAGTCTCACATCAGTAGTAGCTATCTGAGCCCACTGTCCAGTACACCAACAAATGAGGTCTGGTAACAGTGGGGTATGTTGTTGAATCCGTAGCTTGTTACAATGTGTATAGCGGTTCCGGACACAGTTATTTGCACGTGGAGCACCTCTGATGCATTGTGCTAAGTAACTAGCCAGGATGTGTGTACAACAGTGGAATATGGGAACACCTCAGCCATGGGTGTGCCGGTCCAGGTATGTGCCTGAAAGGTATGGTCTGTCTATAACCTGTTATTGCAGGTGTGCTCTGCAGAGCCTAGAGGCAGGTCCCAGTCACTGCAGAGATATTGAAGTGGTGCATTATAAGGTGTGCCTTGCCTGCGTGCGTCACAGAGGAAGATGTCAAGCATTGTGTCACATGACCCCATGTTTTGCATGCTATTTCCCATTCTGCCAGTGACTGTTATTGGAAACTGTGCAAGACAGGCAGTATAGAAACAGCAAGAGCCTTACATGTGATCTGTACTCTCAGGGCTGACAGGTGCAGGTCATCTGTGCCAAAGCATTATGTTGTTTAACCAGGTCAGTCAAAGCGGACAGATACCAGATGCCTGTGGAATGACAGCAGAAGCATAGGCAACTGTTGAAGTGGCACAGTCAGTCGTCGTACAGTGTTATCAGGTCTGGATGAATGCATAATGCTCCCCAGGGCTTGGCCCACACCTTCAGGGCTACAAGACTGGTGAGCTATTGCATGTCCCTGCACACGTAGTCTGTGAAGTGGCATCCCAGGGCAGTCACACTAACATGGAGAATGACAGTCACATCGTACCTGGTGAGGTGTGGCATGGGTGCATAGGTTATGTTGCAGAACCAGTTACCCGACAGCAAGATGTAAGCGACTATTGCCTTGTGTAGCCTGCTGAGTGGAACAGCAGTGTGACCGCCTACAGAGTCACCTATGACTGGTGTGTTGTGTATGTTATAACACCCTATTGGCTGTATGTGATAGGCACACATGAGTATGTGGGCTGTACATTGGTGATGTTGTGTTCGGTGATGGGGGCTGCCTTTGGTGCCTACACAGAGTATGGAGAGGTACTGCACAAGTTGTCCTCGTATGTGTGGCCTGTGGTGGAGATCATGTGAGACTGTGTGATGAGTGGGGTGTGTTGCGAATGTTACACATCCTCACATGACTGTCAGGTGCAGTCAGGGTTGGGGACAGAATTACCCCCAGCAGGGCTGCATATGTGCATCCCCCACAGGCCTTAGTGTCGTATGTTGGGAGGTGAGCATTGAATGTGTACATGAGACAATTGCTCTATTGTCACATGTACAACATATCCTAGAACAAGCAGCTAGACAGGCAGAGAGAGCAGCAAAACCGCCAACACACAATAAGAACAGTAATCCTCCAAAAGGCAAGGCACGTTCAGGCAATAAAAGTTTTTTTTAAATTTCTTGCAATGTCAATGTGGTTTGGTATATATATTTTTTACCAAGTATGTATTGCTTTAAATTTCTATTAGATTACTTATTCATTCATTGAGCAGCTGTATATAAAAAGAATGTGTGGAGGAGTGGTTTTCATTCTGAGGAAGTTGTTTTAATAACGAAAACGTTGCTACAGTGGATATACGTTAATAATAAACTTTTATTGCCTGAACGTGCCTTGCCATTTGGAGGATTACTGTTCTTATTGTGTGTTGGCGGTTTTGCTGCTCTCTCTGCCTGTCTAGCTGCTTGTTCTAGGTTGAGTATTTGGTTTTTGCAGCATTTCTTTACATGTACAACATATCCATCATATAGACAGGCAATAGCACAGGTACGTGACATTTTGACATGCCTGTAAATACAACCATGTCTCACAGGATATGTGAGTTACGTGTGTACAACAGCTGTTGTACTGTAAACAAACTGGAAATGTGAGGACAGACAGTGTACCTGTGGGAAATGGTGTGGAATGGGTGCTATATTAATCAGTAGCTCATGACATGCTCACAAGTTCTGAACAAGTGCTGAGCATGAACATACAATACAGATAGTGTGTTGGATAATATCAACCCACAAGTGGTGACGACAGTCATAATGGGTGGCACCGCACTATAATCCTGCTGAGTATGGTCTGCATGTTCATGAACCATTATCAATGTAGATGTTAGCAGTACAGATGTACAAGACAGTACGGATGTTTGATTACAAATACCTTTGTATGTCACAGGAGTATTCTACCAGTGGCCTGTTGACAGACTCACAACTACAAAAGGTGCCAGAGTGACATGTGCATATCACACCAGTGCCAGCTACAGTGAAACAGGGTTAATGTGTTGTACTCCACCCTCATTGTAGCCCATACCACACAGACAAATGTCAGGCATCTGTGTATGTAAGGATGTGAATGGCCATGACCTATGAGCAATAGCTGTGTCAGTGTTGTGAACAACATACAGAATGGGCTGTGTGGGTGAGGTGTGTGACATATGTGCACATTCTGATGGATGATATCAGCATTGTCACTGCTAGGTGAACATCCCTGTACCCATTAACTACCACCTAGGCTGTGGTCAACATTATGGACACTGTGTAAGGGATGGTGCTGTGCAGTACACCTCCCTGACTTGGTGACGTCTCCAGGCCCCTTAGGTAGTCATATAAGGTACCCATGTCATGACAGGGTGCCATCCATGAGTACAGAGATCATTGGACAGGCATACACACCACTTGGGTGACCAATATTGGATCACATATTACCTTTAAGGGGTAATGGCCATGCGTGGATGGGCGATACCAGCCTTCACAATCCTCACCTCCACTATGCAGCATGCTGTCTACCTTGCATAAAGACATGTGCTACACTATGATGATGGACATGCTACATGTCCATATGCTGATCTGAAAGACATACATCACGGACAGCCACCGTCTTAATACTAGGATCGCCACATGCTTGACAGATTCCTGTGCCATACATGTGACATACTCCCGCCATATCAAGCAACCCTGTCCATCAAAGCTGCACATGTCATCCCTGTCAGACATGGTGTGATGGTCACATGGTAGATGTAGTATTAACTATCTGGATCAGTAATGTGGCACTGATGCACCTCGCGGTGGCATAATGGCTGTTGGATACAGCTAGGAAACGTTGCCCGTACATGCTATAGTTGATAACCATCCGTGCGAATGACATCCGACTAGCCATTGTCCCATGTCTGTCACATGTGCAACACAGGCGATCCGTGGCAGGATGTTGAACAGCTGTACAGTGCTGTGTAGATGTATATGGCAAAACACATGCATGTGCAGGTTTCCATGCGTATGTGTCCATTGTCACTGCTCAAGTCCATTAAGGCTGTGTCTGTGTTGATATGTGACATATACACAGCATCAAGGTCAACAGCATTACCGTGGACACATCCAGGCATGTGCAGATAGGTAAGAACACCAGTGCAGGCAAACAGACATGCCCACATCAAGACAGCATTCACATGGAGTATGAACACTGTAATGAGGTGACACACATATATGGTGATGATATCCAATGCATAACGGGTGTTACATGTGTGTGACACAAACATGTCAGTCGTGTCAGTGTCATGATGATTTGCAAAGATAACTGTGCAGATGTACTAGATGTTATGGAAATGTCTGTGCAGCAGTATCTCTGTACTTCTCTGAAACTGTGACCTGTCACCATCATTATGTCTTACGGATAATGCCTCGTACACGCCTTCCAGCGTACAGCCGCCAGGAGGATGATGTCCTCATCCCGTACCTCCATGAGAACTACGAGGTGTTGTTCAGCCATGTGCCACAGCATGCCCAGCAGTGGGACGACCTGTGGCAGGACCTTCGCAGGAGGGTGAACGATGTGGGTGGCCATAACCGCACCTACCAGCAGGTGCGCAGACACTGCACGGACTTGATACGACATGCAAAACAGCGTGCCGCTGCAATCGCCAGGGAACAAGGTGGAACAGGTGGTGGGCCACCAACCCAGCCCCCACTCACACACACTGAGGAGCTACTGGCCAGTCTGGGGACACCCTCAGAACAGCATCCACAAACACTAGCTGCCATCGTGGAGGTGGGTGTCTCCCAACCAATGAGCCTGGAGTTTCCTGGTAAGTCAGTACTACACATATGGCTACTATATCCCATTTAGGTGCATGTGTCACTGTACATTATGTAATGTAGCAGCATATGCATGGTATGTGGACACACATGCTGCATACTACAGTATGCTACCCTGTGTATGCACACATGTGCATACTATATGCTATTGTACAGGCGAATGTGTTAACATGCACAGTGCACCCTATGGCTGTCATACAGTCATGGATAATATTCATACTGCTGTGTCACCCCTATAGAGGTACCTCTGGGGTGCCGCACAGACATGAGTCTGTTGCAGGTGAGACTGTCATCAGTATCAGGCATGTTAAAGCATAGATCTATTCGCCATGTGGCCAGTTAACACTTGTACACTTGATGTTCATTCCATTCACGATATACAGGTCACGTCACCCATCATTCACATAGGCCACCCATGTGCAATATATACAAACGAAATGATACACCAACATTAAACCAGAGTATTTGTCATTGCTACATGTGTGGTCAGCTGTGCATACAACGGTGGAGGTGTTCTATAATGGAGGCATATGTACTATACATTGGAACAACATGTGTGGTACGCAAACAGTACCACACAGTGACCTGTGATATGGGCAGCCCACAGGAGTCAACATTGTGTCATATGCCCCTGCAATGGGTACACACATTGTGATGTGCCATCTGACATGTCCCAGACATGTAGTGCATTGGCTGCAATAATGTCACACTATCCCATAACCCATACCCCACATACAACCTATTGTCTGCATAGCCCTGTGGATGGTGACATATCTGACATCTATGGGTGAATGTCATATGGGACAATACAGACATGTGTGATAGATGGCCATCACACACATTTGTCCAACACATGTGCACACATGACCATGGGAGATGGCCAGATACATAGCCACACAGTAGATGTGATGTGTATACACCCTGTTTCACATTGTCCACACATGGTCCAATTATAGCCTTAGTTGACCGATTATACAGTTGACGTGGTACACTGGACATCCTAAAAGCCTGTGGACAGCCAGTGGAGGTGTCACTGACGTCTACCATATAAGATGCATTGAACATCACGCCTGTGTCATAGCATGACAGTAGTCACCTCTACAGCTTTCACAGGCACTGACACCACATCAGGCCACAGATACTGTACATTTCCCTTGCTGCTGTAGGACAACACCGTTAGCTGTGCACCTCGTGTGTGTGGTACATCAATGTCATGTGGGACATGGTGAATTGACAAGTCCACTATGTGTGGACATGGTTGCCAGGCAGCTAAGACTCTGTAGTTGTTGCGCAGGGGTGTCATCTGTAGGTCCTCCAGTGACCTGTCACATGACACAGCATGGTTTGGTGTGTAGACACCTCAGCATCGTGGGTCACAATCCACAATTAAGTCATGGGTATGCATGCAGTTATGGCTATGGAATGTGTACATATTATGCACTGTATAGCAATATAGACGCCTCATGATGCCATACAATGGCACAGTGTCTGTACTTCACACTGTAGAGCAATGTAGACTGCTCACACTACCCTTCCATGCACATGCACATTTGCTAAACATGCATTCTATCTGTAGGGCATACAGACAACACTGCAATGTGATGCCCATTACAATGCTGTAAATGTGTCAGGACACCATTGTGTCAGACATGTATGCATGTTAATGCACATGTCATCAGATTACATGTCAAGGTCACGTCAGCCATGTATACTGTTATCCTGTTCTGGTCCACATGGTGTATCATGGGGATGCATGCATACTACCATGATTGTGTGAACGGCATGGCTACTGATATGACACCTGCTTGCTGTAGTGTGCACCCCAGGGGGTATGCTTACTAACACTATTAATGTCTGTGCTGCATGCCGTCTGCTGTATCACAGGCATGCTGCATGCCGTCTGTCAAATCACATGCATAGTGTGTGTGTGTCTGTGTGTGTCTGTGTGTGTCTGTGTGTATGTGTGTGTGTGTCTATTGTAATTTAGAGTCTTTCTTTGCATTCACAGGCGATGTAGGTGTGTTACCATCCTGCGGTCCATCTGATGTTAGTGTCCCCACAGATATTAGAAGTGATGAACATATGCATGAGGTACAGGCAGGGCTGTCAGAGGCTGAATCTGTGCCAGTGGTTGCCATCCCATCTATGACCCCCTCTTCCCTGCACACAGTTCTGCTGCCAACACATACCATGTCACCAGTGGCCATAGAGGAAGGACAGTCAGCGTCTGTTAGTGTGGAACAGGAATGTGTGGTGGCTACAGAAGGTGTGTCTCAACACCATGGTGTCAGTGTAATGTCTGCAGATGTGCCACACAGGCATGTGGCTGGTGCTGCTCGTAGGAGGACCTCTGGCAGACATGCACCTGCAGGACAGAGCGCAGCAGCCGGTATCACCAGACGCATGTTCCAGACTGTAATGGTGGCACAGGCACATGCTGAATGGCAGAACAGAGAAGGGCAGAGGCTGCAGAGGGCTGCTATCCGTACCCTAAATGACAACATCCAGACATTGGTAAATGCTCAACAGCAGATTGCTGATGTTCTGGACAGGTGATTGGGTGACATGGTCAGAATCCTTGACCGTGGCATGGCAATCCATGAGCATGAGCTGTCTGTGCTGGAACATCTGATAGGAGTGAGGCATAGGCCACGTGGATGTAGGCCAGCTACACCACCTAGTGCAGGTCGACGTGAGCGTGCCACCTCACATGCCCGCTCTCATAGTGCCGGTAGCAGTAGCAGTGCAGCTGCTGCTGCACTGTCCACACCAGGACACAGTAGGCCACGTGGACATGGCCCTAGACATTCCCAGTGGGGACACGGTTCCAGTGGACATGTGTCGTCGGACAGTAGCCAATCTGTACCTCCGCCTGGTAGTGCCCATGCAACCCCTGGCAGGCACAGGTCATGTGGCCATGGCCGGACACAGTGAGCTGTACAACCTGGTCTGTACAATCTGGAGCTGTTAATAATACCCCTGTGTAGGTCTCACAAAAGGCAGAACTGTGTGCACACATACACGCACACAGCAAACACATCTGTAGGGCACCACAACACCCACATGCATGCTGAACAGACATGTCCAATTATATCACCGGCCCTTACCCACACACATGATGTCACCCATTGGTGCAGCCTATGCCCCTGGCAAACATTTTCACCCTGTGCATATGATGAAGCCTGTGCCTCATCCCTGTCATCCACACCATCGGTACAGGGACATGCTCAAATGGTCTGATGCACAGGGTGAACAGAATAGTGAGAAGTGTATATTACATTAGTTGCGTACGACTAGTGAGGGAAGTGTATATTACATTAGTTGTGTAAGAATAGTGAGAGACGTGTATATTACATTAGTTGTGTACTGTTGACACGCACCAGACATACCATGTAGTACAGGTGTAGCATGCATTGTTATATGTTCACGGTATGTGTCTCGGTAACAACAGTAACAGCATGTTGGTAATGATGCCCTGGTTCCCTCCTTATGGTCTACTTGCATGGGCCTACAGGTAGCAGTGTTTGCAGTCTCCCATGTGTAACTGTGGAGTACTCACAGGCATGTATGGAAATCTCAGCATGCTATACGTGGCCTCAACCGGACAGCTGGAAAGTCAAACTTACCACAGATGTCCACACATATACTGATCCAGCAGCATGTGTGCAGTTTAATAGGCTACAGTGGCTAGAGACGTGACATCCATACCAGGTCACATCACAGGTATGTTGACATGGTGCAGGGGTTGTACACATGTTGACATGGTGCAGGGGTTGTACACAGCGGTCTGGCCAATGATAACGTTAGAGGCCACTTGATAGCATGAGGCCTCACTGTGTAGCAGTAATACCCTGTCACATTACAGGAATATGCCCACACTCACGGGGTCAACAACACTATAACGCACACCCCTTAGTGTTGAAGTGAGGACACTTGCCTATGTGGTCATCACCCTCACAGTACTGTGCACCCACACGACGCGACACAGAGAAAGGACATGTACAGGTAGCCAGTACGGCTGAGACAGATGGCATCAACAGGGTAGTAGACTGCATCACCATGAGGGGTTAGGGATCCTGTGTGTTCTGTATGGTAGCATACGCCCTCACTCCATGCATAAGACAGCCATACATACACACACACACACACACACACACACACACACACACACACACACACACACACACACACACACACACACACTGTGGAGACCACAACTGTCATACACATACGGATAGCTGATGTGTGTGATACACACACCACACCTACCTACGTCATGCTTTCCACACTGTAGTATGTACAGATGTCTACAACAGTGTACAGGGGTGTGTAACAATTGGGATGTATTCCCCACCATATGTGGCATATATGGTCACACATGCAAACACACATGGCAGTACTGTGAATGATACACCTGCTATAAAATGATATGTCTGACAGACATGCAGCAGTATTGGCCGCATTATGTGTACCAACGCTATGTCCGGCAATTGTGCTGCTATATGCACATGGGAGGATGTAAGTGTTACAGGTGTCAAGTGACATACAGTCGGTAACACCCGACCGCTGTGTAGGTTTTATGTCTTCACTGTCAAGTAACAGTAACATAGCGTACTGTTTGCACATGTAATGGTAGGATGGCGTGTGACACACCTGTGAGCCATCCCTGGCGAACATCCATCTACACTGGTAGATCACCACTTTATGTACACACATCCATCCATACCTGATGTACATCCTACCATACTGTCAGTATGTCACCATATACAGGTGTCAATGATGGGGCTGCATTGCAACTGCATGTTGTAGTTGGGCACAGATGAGTTACTTACATCAGCTACTGCACATGCATGGTAGCTGCATGCACACTACAGTTTGTACATGTGTGTTGGTCCTACATGCCTGTCATGTAGCCATGTTTGTATGCATTGCAATTGGTGGACATGTGTGTTGACATACATAACACATGGACTGGTGTATGATAGGATGGGTGTCATGGGTAACTAGTTCAGAGGGAATGTGTCCTCAGTCAACATTGCTACCTCATGTACTGTTGGCATTCAACAGCCATGGACCCACCTTCCATTTACGTGCGTATGATTGCTGTAGCCACTTGTCTGCACGGAGGACAACAAAATCTATGCTATGTACATATGTGCTGTGTGTGTGGTCCATGCACATATCCACTGCAATTACATGTATGACATATCCAAACATGTGTGTTCATTGGAGTACAGCGACAGTCATCTGTCACAGCTGTGTAAGACCCAGGGCCCCTAGTATGTGTAGAGCCGACCTGGCTATGTACAGTGGTATCATTGCAATGCATAACATATGATGGAACCCTGTCGGTACATGTGTAGTCTGCACAGTTGCTGTACACCTATGTACAGTCCACTGGTCATGAGTCACACGGTGTTGTGTTGATGTATGGCTGTGTATTGCTGGTCCAACGACATGGTGATGTCTGAGGGCTACATTGTAGACTGCGGTGTGTACCTCTGTGATCTGCACCTGAGACATCTGTGATGGCTCCTTAGTGTGCACTGGTCAATTCATGTGAGTGGTCTTCATGTATGTGGGGACAGTAATACCATACTGTGCCCTTCCGTGTTTAGTATCCGTGTGCATGCAAGACGGCATGCCCAGTACGCCATTGTGTAGTTGGACACACAGTACATTCCAAACTGCGCCCTTACGTGTTTAGAATCCGTGTGCATGCAAGATGGCCCTTTGCAACTACTGTGTGAGCATGCCCAGTACGCCGTTGTGTAGTTGGACACACAGTACACTCCAAACTGCGCCCTTACATGTTTAGAATCCGTGTGCATGCAAGATGGCCCTTTTCAACTGCTAAGTGTGTGAGCATGCCAAGTATGCCGTTGTGTAGTTGGACACACAGTACATTCCAAACTGCACCCTTACGTGTTTAGAATCCGTGTGCATGCAAGACAGCCCTTTGCAACTGCTAAGTGTGTGAGCATGCCCAGTATGCCGTTGTGTAGTTGGACACACAGTACATTCCAAACTGCGCCCTTACGTGTTTAGAATCCGTGTGCATGCAAGACGGCCCTTTGCAACTGCTAAGTGTGTGAGCATGCCCAGTATGCCATTGTGTAGTTGGACACACAGTACATTCCAAACTGCGCCCTTACATGTTTAGAATCTGTGTGCATGCAAGACGGCCCTTTGCAACTGCTAAGTGTGTGAGCATGCCCAGTACGCCATTGTGTAGATGGACACACAGTACATTCCAAACTGACATGTGATACTAAGCATGTGGGCATGGCCAGTGACACCTTGTGTCGGTGATGTGCCTCTGTGTATGGGCATGGCCATTGACATCCTGTATAGTGATGGTGGACATCCAGGCAACAGATGTTCATTTTTAACGTCACAATGGATGCCTACATTGAACACACTGGTTGACTGTCTTGCAGGGTGTACTGTCTGTGGCGCATCCCATATCTATGTAGTGGTGTTGTAGTGTTCCGTAGATATTTAGTTGCCCCGATCACACCACTGCCATGTGTTTGTCTACGTCTACCTTGGGACAGTAATATGCTTTCAGACTGCTCAGTCTCTATACATTCCCTATCGGCGTCCTTGCCTTTGTGGATGATGTCACCCACTTAGAAGTATGCCTCTGGGAGTGCTGTGTTCAGTAATCTCAGTAGCGCATTCTGTAAATGCATATTGCTGTAGTGTGATAAGGTAGTTAGGTGTATGTTTGACTCCCAGCCCTGCCAAGTGTGTGCCTCTGTGTGTGTGTGTGTGTGTGTGTGTGTGTGTGTGTGTGTGTGTGTGTGTGTGTGTGTGTGTGTGTGTGTATGTGTGTGTGTGTTTCCAGCTGCTTGGGGACACAGTAATGCTTTTAGATGCCTCACACCACATACATTCCCTATCGGTGTCTTTGCCTTTGCGGATGATGTCACCCACCTAGAAGTATGCCTCTGGGAGTGCTGTGTTCATTAATCTTGGTAGCACGTTCTGTAAATGCGTAATGCTGTAGTGTGATAAGGTAGTTAGGTGTATGTTCGACTCCCAGCCCTGCCAAGTGTGTGCCTGTGTGTATGTCTGTGTCTGTGTGTGTGTGTGTGTGTTTCCAGCTGCTTGGGGACACGGTAATGCTTTTAGATGCCTCACACCACATACATTCCCTATCAGCGTCTTTGCCTTTGCGGATGATGTCACCCACCTAGAAGTATGCCTTTGGGAGTGCTGTGTTCAGTAATCTCGGTAGGGCGTTCTGTAAATGCGTAATGCTGTAGTGTGATAAGGTAGTTAGGTGTATGTTCGACTCCCAGCCCTGCCAAGTGTGTGTGTGTGTGTGTGTGTGTGTGTGTGTGTGTGTGTGTGTGTGTGTGTTTCCAGCTGCTTGGGGACACGGTAATGCTTTTAGACACCTCACACCACATACATTCCCTATCGGCGTCTTTGCCTTTGCGGATGATGTCACCCACCTAGAAGTATGCCTCTGGGAGTGCTGTGTTCAGTAATCTCGGTAGCGTGTTCTGTAAATGCGTATTGCTGTAGTGTGATAAGGTAGTTAGGTGTATGTTTGACTCCCAGCCCTGCCAATTGTGTGCCTCTGTGTCAATGTGTATGTGTTTCCAGCTGCCTGGGGACACGGTAATGCTTTTAGATGCCTCACACCACATACATTTCCTATCGGCGTCTTTGCCTTTGTGGATGATGTCACCCACCTAGAAGTATGCCTCTGGGAGCGCTGTGTTCAGTAATCTCGGTAGCGCGTTCTGTAAATGTGTAACACTGTAGTGTGATAAGGTAGTTAGGTCTGTGTTCTAATCCCAATCCTGCCACGTGCGTGTGTGTATGTGTGTGTGTGTGTGTGTGTGTGTGTGTGTGTGTGTGTGTTTCCTGCTGCATGACAGCAGTACATTGCTTTTACACTATTCACTCTCCATAGAATCCGTACGGCATCTTTGCCTTTGATGCTGATGCCAGCAAGCTAGACGTATGCCTGTGTGACTGCTGTGATCTTGCAATCATGGTAGCACGTTCTGTACATGCGTAATGCTGTAGTGTGATAAGGTAGTTAGGTCTGTGTTCTGATCCCAACCCTGCCCAGCGTGTGTGTGTGTGTGTGTGTGTGTGTGTGTGTGTGTGTGTGTGTATATATATATATATATATATATATATATATATATATATATATGTGTGTAATGTAGATAGATATAGATATGTATGTGGATATTAGCACTATTGAATGTGCTGCATTATCTGTACGTGATCACCTTTGATGTATGTAAATCTGCTATGGCTCTGTGATAGTGCACATACTGTGTGCTGTAGTGATCCTGGGTTATAGTTGTGTAGTGACCAGTTATTTTGTTGCTGGGTATTACAAGGGACATTGAAAACAATGATAGTACAGCATCTTTAAATGGTCATGTGCACATCTCAGCAACAGTCAGCAGTGGTTATTAGTTTGGGGGATGAGTACGGCTCATATAACTATGTATTAACTGACAATACTATGCAAATCAGGTTAACATTACTGACTCCCGTTTATCCACAGGTTGTGTTACAGATCCCAAGAATGTATGTGTATACATTGACAGGTGCAGAACTGGGATATTGTTGAATGCATGGAGGGGTGTCCATGGCCAATGATGGCAATCTGTACAGCCTGGCAGGTACGGTCTGTGACTGTCCCACAACCTGCTTTATATGGCTGACACATGCTGAAATTGTGTACATGCAGACACACACACATGAAACAAACAGCTAGGGCTAACACATACACACACACATTGCATCAACATTGGGCCATGCAAACACTGTTGTCCCTCACACACACACATACTTACATATTGATTGGATGGCTCAATGACAAGCTCTGGAAAAGAAACACCATACCCTGTGCATATGATGACACCTGTGCCACCACCTGTAATGTGTAACAGTGATGCAGGAACAGACTAAGATGGTGCTGATGCACAGGGTGGCTTTATAGCACTGTATTAATGTTAAAATGTTGTTAACACTAAGTGTGATATCCTTCTAGGTGTATGTAAGCAGGCATGATGCACTGCAGCTCTGACCATCAATGTAGTATAGTTTACAGCACTGTTAATTCTGCAGATTTATTATCCAGGAAATACGAAAAAAAGCAGAGGAGCACGACCCAGGAACACTGATTTAATGAAAAAAATGTTGTAAGCACAAAACACGCTTTCGGCGAGCCCAGTGTCTCACCTTCTTCAGACAAAGTTACAAGCCAACTAGCAAACATTTTATATCATCAGTAATCAATCAATTTTAATTAAATTAGTACTACTTATCTAATTAAATAAGTCTAATTATAAATGCAACAATTTTTTTTAGGTTTGTTAACCAAAAGGATGATGGTTGTTTGTTTGTTTTGGGATTATGTAATCATCTCTTTTAGAGGGTTTTAAATTTAGTATGATGCTGTTATAATGATATTAACATATAATGTTTTTAAACACATCTCAGTTACCAATTAAAGTGTATTTTATATAATATTTATATTTTTATACACATACTGCTATATTTATATGTGTATATTAGTTTGTTTTTGGTGCAAGTACACACACACATACACATATATATATATGTATATGTAAATGAATTGAATTTTTAAATTTATTAGATTTATTTATTGTTTGGTAAAATTATTTATTTACATTTATTGTGGGTGTGCATCAAATTTAAAACAGATTAAAATAGATTAAAATAGATTTAAAATAGTTTTAAAACATTTTAAAATAACATTAAGAATAGGCTTATAGGTTTTATATGTTAAAACATGCTATCTTTTTAAAAAATTGTTGCATTTATAATTAGACTTATTTAATTAGATAAGTAGTACTAATTTAATTAAAATTGATTGATTACTGATGATATAAAATGTTTGCTAGTTGGCTTGTAACTTTGTCTGAAGAAGGTGAGACACTGGGCTCGCCGAAAGCGTGTTTTGTGCTTACATTTTTTTCATTAAATCAGTGTTCCTGGGTTGTGCTCCGCTGCTTTTTTTCATATTTCCTGAGTCTGTGCATTGGTTTGGTTACGTTGGTTTTCAGATTTATTATCCATCCATGTGCCATTTGACTGACGTGTGTAGTACTGGCAGCATGTGTTTCAGAGTGTGCAGTATGTGTGTGATGTGTGTAGTACAGATTTATACATGCTTACAAACGCGTACACTGGCTTACACGACATTACACGGGCTTCAACATTCTTACACTAGCTTACTCGTACTTCAACGCGTGCACACGGGCTGATGCGCGCACACATGCTTAGTTGGGCTTACAGGCCCGCACAGGCGCGAACACACTGTAAGCAGGTTAGCAAGGAACATCAGTGATATCCATGGCGTACACCGTCTGTTTCCTGACTTCACCTAGGATAAATCATAACACGCCTCTTCCACTGATGAGTAACTGACAGCAAACATGTGACACACTGCTCCCATAGGATTGCAGTGTTTTATACATACACACTCATGATGTCACCTATCGTCTACTCTGATAGTTCCCTTAACCTACTCTTACACTGTAGTGGCTTGGCCCATATGGCATGACAAATTGTAATTCACTATCCTCAGCCTCAATTGCATCGGATTGCCTACTAATGCTTGGTTACATCTCTGACAGAGCCCTTCCACACATAGCAACCAGTACTCAGTAGCCATGTTGTCTTCAGCTTGCCATTCACCTGCATGGCAAACTAACTTTTAACTAAAATTACAATTTCTATGCATATCTTAAATATTATTCTTGTTTTAAAAGCGCAGCACGTTTTCGCGTCACTGCGCTACACTTACACACTGGAGATCGGGGGAGGACAAATAGAGTTTTATTAATTTCCAGTGGAAAAATATGCCACTGGCCTTATATTTGGCCATTGGCATGCTTCTTCGACTAAATTCATCCTTTATTTGCAGCTGACATTGCTCCATTTAGCTACTTGCAGAACGTAACTCGGTTAACATCCGAGTACATTTCTGCACATAACTTTACTCTTGCACGGACAGCTTAATGTTTCATGTATTGCAGATTTACATAATTTGTATAGCTTTCACCTACAAATGGGGTAATTTGCATATCCTAACATTGTCCGTGCAATGCTTTAGGGCTGTCTTACACCTACAGTATATTGCTGAATAGCTCGGCAGACATCTTGCCTTGCTCTACTCTTACTCTACTCGTACACGCCGGCCAAGGCTCCATGACTCCTGGCCTAAGCTTTGCTGTGTGCTAATATGTCTATTTGTGGAGTATGCATGGCTGTAGGTATGTTTTGACCTGCTACGTCTGACATTTCTACAGAGCAGCTCCCACTTACATCATTTGTAAAGGTGACAGCCCTATAGGTACTATATATACAGCTGTGACATTTGACAAGTCAACACATACCTGCGGTCAATACTAAACTGACTACTTCAGCGTTTTTCATACCTTCAGATTTTTCTTGTAGTAGTATAGTCGATAATACTGTTTCCTACAACATGTATCTATTTCTGATACAAGATATATCATTTTATTACACCAATACACACAAGAAGAAATCACAGGCCAGATGCCATTACATTCCTTTTGCAGGACACACCCGCCCAGAGTGTTGTGTTCCTCACAAAAGCCAACAGGTGCTAATCAAAACATATTATGCTATCATCTACCTTATGTGTTCGCCGGTATTTGTGCTTTCCGTCAGTGGCAGAACTCACATGCGAGTGTGGGAGACTGAACACTGTATCGGGAACACTGCATAACACCCTGAGGGGCACATTTATTTTGTTTCTATTAACCTTCTACATTGACTATCACAGGGCATAAGTATTCATTCACATTTATCGAGGTACATGCTTTTGACTTATACATGTTTTGCCATTTGTCATCACGTCTTTCTTCACACCTGTCCACCTGATTTCACTAGTTATGTACATTTATTGAGGACAGGGTTACCTTCATACCTCTCAACTGTACACATTTTGGGTAAATGTCACGAACTTAGACTTATAATGTTGTTCCTTTTTTCATAATATTGTGCCTTTCTGGTAAATTAGTGGCAAGTCATTAAGGACTGTGAGGTTAGATAATAATGACAGACATTAGTATTTTATAATTAATAACCCTCAAAACATTCATACTAATGAATTATCCATTATTCTACCAACGTTCTAACTTTGTCAGAGGAATATTTAAAATAGTCCCTATTTGTACTTATTTTAATATGCCTTTGTCCAGATGTCTTATTCTGAAAGGGTGAGAGGTATGGTTACCATCTTATTCGTACGCATGTACGTCCATGATAATCGCTTACATGACACTGATATAAGTCCCTACGTCTTCCCCCAATGGTTTACACAATATCCAGTAGATGGGTTCTTCAATTTTGGAAGGTATAGGCATGTGCTATACCCACATAGGAATATTAATCACTCCCATGGGGCGGACCTACTAAATCTGTGCCAACCAACACCTGGGAACCTAGGCCCATTATTGCATACCCATGATTCCCATACCTGACACCCCTCCACAGTAGTCATAAGACATATTTAATGTGAGCGATAATAAAGTATGAAGACACTTCTAAGCACTATCCTCTCTCCGCGTATCGGGACATATGTCATACATTCTGTCAACCTATGTGTTATTACTCTTGCACAAGCTACTGTTACATGTACAGCTATATTGTAGCTGCGGATGTGACTTTCTTTGCTTCGATCATTACAGGACGGTGCCTGTAGTGGACTAATTTTTGGGGTCCTGCAAAGGACACCTATATCCACTTTTAAAGAGTAGAACTTGCAGATTTGGCACACTGGTACTTTCCGGGCAATGGTTTGGAAAGCAGCAGTGTATTTACCTTTCTTGCATGTCTGTATGTCTATCCATAATAGCTATGACGTAACCTATTTATGTACATGTGTTATATCTACAAGGACATATGTTTATATGTTTGTTATGTATATATCAATTAATGTATTGTGTGTATATATATATATATATATATATATATATAGATATATATATATATATAGATATATATATATATATGTCTGTACATTCTTTATTTCATATATTTATTTAGTTTATAATTCTGTGGATATATATCTGTACACAAATATATATATCCATATATAGATATATAAATAAACGTGTAGAAAACAGCATTCATTTGCTATGCTGTGAGCAGATTGCACACGTGCAGATGCACTTGCATATCCTTATTGTGGGTTACATATGTTTGCTAAGACTTTGTGCTTATGTGGGCTTTATTAATTGTGACGGTACTAGTAAAATATCTGTAATCCGGTTAGCGGACATATGCAAAACACACGTTCACCTTTACATATTTAAATGTCTTTACAGCACAGACGCATAGATTACACTTTAAACTTATATGTGCTGTAGTTGACCCGGGACTGCATTCATGTTTACTGGATGCTGTAACCACTATACTATTGGTGTTCTGACTCATTTATATGCATACCCATAGTACATAGCTACATTAACATACGCCTCACCGCTTCACTTACAACACAGGCATCCATTCTCCTGCTGGGAAAAACACAATACTACATATTACACATTCCCTATTCCCTACTGCTCTGGACCCAAGCTGCATATTTAATCACTCCAAGGATATGCAGAACTCCAAGGCTTATAGTCCTGGCACATACAAGTCTTTGATTGTCAGGGTGTTCATGTGGTGATCTGGGTTTAGGCTTGTCCGCCTGGTGAATGGAACTGCTCTGACCCAGTTCAAATGTCAGACAAAGCACATGGACAGAATTTGTCCATTTTATAGATTTTTACCTCTGTTTACAGACACAGGTGTTTCGGCACCTGTCAGCAGCTTTTTATGTTGGCAATACATAATATGGGTGGGGGTGGTTACAATATGTAATCCACGGTGAGGGGTGCTCCTATTCACATTTGACTATTTCCTGTATGCATTCATATGAGGATTATTATTTTGGACATTAATTAACTACAGGTATGCAGTAGTACAGTAAACAAATGTGAAGGTTTGTTCCTGTAAATATGTACGGACCTCTGTAATACACTGTTGTTTTCTGGCAAATCAGTAGCTAATCAGTAAAGACTGAAGTCAGAACATAATGACAGACAGTTGAGTTTCAGACTTCATACTCTTCAGGTAATTAATGTCAATGTACAAACTGTTATTCTATCAACTTTCTAAGTTTCTAAGAGCAATCTTTACAAATTGTCCCTACTTTTGGACCTTTGTCCCACTTTTATTCATGGCTTTGTCCAGATATCTTGCTCTCAGAGGTTGACAGGTATGGTCGGTCACACCTACACACACATTAAGTGTCCCTCACACAGTAGATCAGGGTTATCCTGTTTACGTCAGTGCCTTCCTCACCCTTATACCATTTGCCACTATGCGAATGTGTGCAATATATTCTCCGGCTTATTCGTGTCGGGACACGTGCGTCACGGGCAAGTGTTTGATCCTGGGTAGTAGGTTATGCATGACCACTTAGGGCTGGACAGTGTCGTGCACCTCTAATGCACATTCCAAATTCTGTCCAGATATCTACAAGACTGGACTTCGTGTCTTCCATTCTAATGTTTACACAGGTTACGTATCCCATGAGGGATATCCAAAAACTGGACCGATCCACAACAAGAGGAATACCGAACATCTTTTTGGAGTTACGAAAATGTGATGAGGTCATGTGCAATCATGCAAATGCCTAGGGTGACACTACCTACTACATATGCGTAGTGGTCACTATGCGTAGCTGTGGCTGCACCAAACCAGTAGGCTAAGTACGGCTGGATTTGGTGGACGTTCAGGTATGGGAGCAGGTTGTGTGATGTGGAGGGGATGCTGGGTAGTTCATTATGCATCCAGGTGTGTTGCATTTCTTATGGCCAGTTCTATCCAGGTGTGTTGCATTTGTTATGGCCAGTTCCATCAGGACAATCTGTGGGTATGTGCCGGTGACATATCTATACATTTGTATCGCATATTTCAATATTCATCTGTTTGTGGGATTGTGTTCTACAGTATGGCCTGTCTGCTTGTATTGCAGCTGTTTATACATGTGTTTGTGTTTCTTTCAGCTTCACCCACTGCTCCCTCATACACCTCTGGTTCACCTATTCTGCATACGACACAGTATCGCTTTGGAGGATTGTACCATTACCCATCCACCCCACACACACACATATTCCTCACACCCCATACATCACTGCTTTGGTTGTTGGCCCATAACACGGCCAGAGTAACACATGGAATACCCTACATGTGTCTGGTACCTGTATGGTTGTGTGGACTACCCTGCCATGTTTGCTTTCCACATGCTATACCTCATGCACATAGCTACACGCCCATACTTAACTTTCATTACATGGTTGGTATACCCGGGTACTACCCGTTCGACTGTGATACATCCTGACATGTTCGGCTTGTATCGCTGACTTCCGGATTTTGGCAGCCTGTTGTACTCATTGGTAGAATGCCACCTTTTCCTATGTCCAGGATGGGATATATTCCATACACATATCCGACTGTAGTGGACAACACCTCCCCACAGTCGATGGTAGGGTTGCCACCTTTTTAATTGTCCAAAGTGGGACATTTTTGGTACAAACATCACATTTTACAGGCCGACACATACCCACGGTCAGTACACAGGATAGAACTTAGAATTCTTGCCTATATAAAAGCTTATTCTTGTAGCAGTTTAGTTGCTTATTCTGTTTCTTATAACATTTATGTAACTTAGATACAGAAAAACTGTTTAATGCAACTATTACATAACATATAGGGAATAATTTTGTCCTATAATCTCAGGACATTTGCCATTTCTACAGGTTTTTGTCAGGACACAACTGCCCAAAGAGGGACTGTCGCTCGCAAAGTGGGACAGGTGGTAATCCTAGTCGATGGTACGGATAATACTGTTCCTTTCAGCTTATATGTGTCCTTATTGTTGTAGCTGTTTATATGCTCCTTCTGTTTCATTGACATGCTTATTCTATTTCCTATCACATTTGGTATGTGAAATACGGACATACCTTTTGTGACTATTACATGCCTTGTGGGATATGATTCGGACATACGGTCGCTAGATATCTACATTTCTTGTGTATTTTGTTATGGACACATCTGCCCCGCTGTGTACCCTCCCTCACATAATGGGTCAGCTGGTGACCCTCACCATTGGGCTGGACGTACCTACTGGTGGCTCGCTAACATATGATGCGTTTCACTTCCACTTGGCATGGCTATCTACACTGCATTAGACTACGGCCACACGGTCTTCCATTTCATTTGTTTGCGGGATAGGGACCCGTTATTCCCTACCGTGCATTTGTGTTTGCTTCTTCACTTTGTGTTTGCAGGTACTTTCTTGCATGCTTTGCATATGTTTCAGTATCCACGGACACTGACGTGATTACTATCTTGCAACTTGTTATATGCAAGCATTTTAGGTTGCACATCGACAGCTGCTATTTCCACGCCTCCGTGCAGCACTTCGACACGCCCTATGCACTCACGCCCCTTTCCTGTGCATGTGACTGTGTCAGCAGCACGCCATCATTAATATGCATTTGGTGCTACTGCGCCCTCTTTACGCCACATGGTCGGCACAAGCCTTACGCCGACCTTGCGCCAAGCTTCATGAATCCCGGGGCAAGTCTTTCTTGCACATTTTACTGAATGATTTGCCTTTGTAACCTTTTTACTCTTTGCATGAATGTTATTTGAGATATTCTGCAGCCACTTTAATGTTTATGAGCATCAGTCTGGATGTTAATACGTGCTTTATAAAGCACAGGTAAGTAATGTTTTTGTGCTGCATTGAAATGAAATATGGTATGTCTATAGCTGGGCTTGTCTTTGTTGCTATCTGTAAAGGTGTAAAAACTCAAAAGTGGTGAGCATTCAGAACCTGTGTAGATAAAAACACTGCTATGTCTTTAAGAGGTTCTCCTTTATAATCTCGAAATACTGAAATCTCGAATTTTAGTATCCCGAGACCATAAAAGTGAATTTTTAGAATAGCTAAAGTACACAATCGTGAATTCATATATCTCTAATTTGGGGTTATGGCTTTGCACTTGTTTATGTGAGGTGTTTTATGTGGATGGTGTATGTTGTCATGTGGATTTGGGTGCGATTTAAGGTAAGTAAGTGTTTTTAAGGGTTTTGGGTGGGAGTTTGAGTGTATGTGAATGTGTTTGTAAGTTGTACGTGTGGGTTAAGGTAGGTAGGTGAGTGTATGAGTGTGTAAGTTTTGGATGTGTTGCTGTTTGTATATGTGTGATATATGTGTGTGTGTATGTGCGAGGGACTGTAGAATGTCTGGGTGTGAGTTTGCTGTCTCTTCCTGTTTGTGTGATCTCAGAGTTAGTATATATAAGTAGGGGGGTGTGAGGGGTGCAGCCCCCCACATGGGGAGTGCAGGGGGAGCTTGTCCCCCTTCTTATATGTAGTGTAGGTGCGTTGGTTTTTGTTTTTGTGAATGTTTTGTTGTTTAATGTTTTGTAGTGTGGGTAGGACAGTGTATGTGTTGCATGGTGTGTATATGTTCGGTATTTTGCGGTTTTGGATTTCGGGATTTTGAACGTTCACTTTTATTGTCTCTAGATACTGAAATTCGAGATTTCAATATTTCAAGGTTATAAAGGGGAACCCTTTAAGAAGTTGTTTGCATATATCATACAGTTAGGATTAAAGCTTTGCTGAGTCTTTCTTGCAAATTTTACTGAATGATTTCTCTGTAAATGTTTTATTCTTTGCTAGGGCAATATTTTTAAATGGTGTATTTTCTTTTTCCCAGGGCCTGAATAAACCTATATGGAGATGGTAGCACTACTATTATCACAAAAAGCAAGTTTGATAAAATGTTCTTCCTATCTGTGTCAATTCTTATTTTTAACATCCTGGATGGTACACTGACATGTTTACCTATTTAACCTTAAAGCATGGCACAAGTGATCTAATATCCTTATAAACGGGTATGTATTGGTCTGTAAGTATCTGTTTAGGAATACACATTCTAGAGAATGACAGTACCACTCCTCTTTCCAAAGATTTATCATTAGCCATGCATAATAGTATAGCTACTGGAAATATTATAACATAGTCTAGTCTACTATTGCCAGTATGTGTTCATACTCATTAGTAGATTTCACTAATAGCCCGACAATTTCCAATCAATGCACAGAAACTGTGCTTCTATAATTAACTTTGGATTCAATGGACTTTTAAATCCAGAACAGAGTGAAGTTTTTGGACTTTCTGGAAAGAAGCACAGAAATGTTTCTATTTCTTTCATTATACCTGGCCAATAAAATTGTCAAACACTCTTGCATTAATTTTGTCCATCCTCAGTGGATCCCCTAACATGAGACTATGGGCTAATCAGTGCTGGTGCCCTATGAGGTTTTGACAGCAACAGTTGTCACAGAATTGCCTCCTTGCTTTTACTTACTCTATAGAAGAGATCATCTTCTATAGGGTATCGTCATTTGTTTTGGTAAAAGTGATGCTCCTGCTAACTACCACATCAATAGCAAAACCTTAAGTACACACTCAGTGATGAGAGACCTGGGCGCACAGGTTGCCAGCAACCTTAACTTTGACCACCTTATCTCCACAGTGGTAAGAATGGCATTCTATATTGCTCATCTCATAAGTAAGGCATTGCCTCCAGAAAAAAATAAGTTATAACCTCCCTGTACTCTTCCCTCATCGGGGTAATAATTGAGTACAATGCCCCTTTTTGTATGTACCTTTCTAATCAACTGGAGCAATTGGAGAAAACACAAAGGTTTCTCACAAAGAAAATTCAAGCTAGTCACCATCCGTCCTATGGGGATCATCTGAAATCACTGTCACTTTATTTTGTTTTATAGAGACTAATCAGAGGTGATCTCTGCCTTACATATAAGGCAATCTCTGACCCTGCATTATTGGAAATGTTTCATATCCAAAAGTCAAATGGTACACTGATTATTCACTCTAAAGACCAAAACTTGGTATGTGATATTAATAAAACCTGTTGGAGGGACAGATTTGTCTCCCAGAGGTTACCACACCTTTGGAACAGACTTCCACTTCTTCATGTCAAACAGAGCACCTCATTGGCCCTCTTCAAACACAGTCTGGATGATTGGATGGGTGACCATAAATTCACCTCGGGGGTTCCACCTGTGTCTCTTGGACAGGGGCAATAGGTGCTGATCGTGGAAATAAGGGTAAGGTCTTGGTTAGGCTTATAAGGGTCCTAGGGCCATTAGCCTATTAACTTCCTATGATCCTATGATTTTTTAACTGAAAATGTGGGTAAGAAGTAGCTGAAATGTCATGTTCACTATCCTCCTGTATAATCTTAGTTATGCTCACTGTCTCCACTTAACGTGTTTATCTTCCCTTTATGCCATTTTAAAGATTATGTGGCTTATGTGTAAATCTAATAATTTAGGGCCACCTTCTTTAGCAGCTGGTTTTGAGATGGAAGGTATAACTTTCGCTCCCAAAAAACATCCCTGAAGCTTTTCCTCTTTCTTAGTCTATGTGTGCTACCTGACAAAAATGTAATTCTTCTTTCATTTTTCTGCTATCTCTACAATCCCATTCTTGAAAGTTCACCTTTTCCTTATCATTTGGTTTCCTTTAATGGATCCTAGTTTGGGAGTTTGAAATAATGGTTAGGGTCTTTGCCTCTCTTGCATAATGTACAAGGTTCAATCCTGACCTCTGGCCAATGTCTGTATGGAGTTTGTATGCTCTCCTCGTGTCTCTTTGGGATTTCTTCCACTGTCTCAAAACATGCTAAGTGTTACCACCTCAAACTCACCCAAGAATGGAGTCATGGGCAGCACCACAGGCACTAGATGGTGCCTATCAGGGGAACAGTTGTATTGGCCAACTGCTTTAGGTATCAATTGGGGTACACAGTATCCCCTAGATAGGAGAACATGGATCACAGACTGAGCGCCATGTCATTGCTAGCCACTCAGTGTAAAAAGTGGTTCTTGTTTGCATTGACTAATAGTTTAAAAAATAGGCATGTGATTGGGTCTCTATCTGACCTACACCAGGGAACAATACTAATGGTGGGAAGGGCATATGTGCCTTTACTGGCCATTGTGTTCCTGCCAATGAGATACTGCTGTCCAGTGTCCAGTTGTCCAGCCTGGGTTACTCTGACCTACACCAGGGAAACATACTAATGGTGGGAAGGGCATATATGCCCTTATTGGCCAGTGTGTTTCTGCCAATGAGCTACTGCTGTCCAGTATCCAGTTTCCAGCCTGGGTTACCTGAGATAGCTCTGTTGAGCAAAATCTGCATGTAAAAACAATCAGCCTGACAAACATGAACTAAGGATTGCTGAACTCAATATAAGTTCACTGACAGGATGGGGCTTGGAAGTGGAAGACATGATGGCAAGAAGGAAGCTGGACATCCCCTGTATCCAGGAGACAAGATGGAAGGGAAGTGCAGCAAGTCACTTGGCTTGAAATCTAGAGTCTATTACTCAGGACAACACACCTACCTTACTGAGAGAGAAAACACAGCTACACACACACACACACACACACACACACACACACACACACACACACACACACACACACACACCTACCTTACTGAGAGAGAAAATGCACATACACCCACCTTACTGAGAGAAAAAACACACGCACCTACATTACAAAGAGAGAAAACACACACACACACACCTACCTTACCGAGAGAGAAAATACAGACACACAAACGCACCTACTTTACTGAGAGAGAAAACACACACACACACACACCTAGAGTGAGAGAGAAACACACACACACACACACACACACACACCTACCTTACTGAGAGAGAAAACACACACACCTAACTTACTGAGAGAGAAAACACACACACACACACACACACACACACACACACACACACACATATGCACACACACAAACACACACGTATCTTAATGAGCAAGAAAACACAAACACACACACACACACCACACACACACATACCTACCTTACCGAGAGAGAAAACATACACACACACACACCTACCGTACTAAGAGAGAAAACACATGCACACCTACCTTACTAAGTGAGAAAACACACACACACACACACACACACACACACACACACACACACACACACACACACACACACACACACACACACCTAGAGAGACACACACACACACCTAGAGTGAGAGAGAAACACACACACACACCTAGAGTGAGAGAGAAACACACACACACACACCTAGAGTGAGAGAGAAACACACACACACACACACACACACACACACACAC
>NC_056745.1:90449090-90501590 GCF_019279795.1 Protopterus annectens | reverse complement strand
TCTGAGGGTCATGTTGCTCAATACTAGAAGTCTAAATCTCAAGATGCACTCGCTCAAAGCTCTCCTCAAAATGGGGTGTGTCAACATCTGTGCTGTAACATAAACCTGGTTTAAAGAGGCAGAAAGCACCCCTGCACTCCCAGGCTACAACTCATTCCATACCTTTTGGCCCCAGAATATGGCCTGAAAGTCCAAAGGTGGTGGTGTCTCCATATTCTTAAAGAATATGCACAGCTGTAGACTGGTAGCCCAGCATAATAAATCCAAGATACTTCAGGTACAACTAACACTGGGTAAGATGGCTAAACAAGTCATGGCCTGCTACAGAACCCCAAACATGTCCCTAGACACTCACTCCAAGTTCCTACATACCCTGGAGTCTATCACCCCTGCACTCCCAGGCTACAACTCATTCCATACCTTTTGGCCCCAGAATATGGCCTGAAGTTCCAAAGGTGGTGGTGTCTCCATATTCTTAAAGAATACGCACAGCTCTAGACTGGTAGCCCAGCATAATACATCCAAGATACTTCAGGTACAACTAACACTGGGTAAGATGGCTAAACAAGTCATGGCCTGCTACAGAACCCCAAACATGTCCCTAGACTCTCACTCCAAGTTCCTATGTACCCTGGTATCTATCAAGGTCCAACCCAATACTCTCATACTGGATGACTTCAACTACCCTTCCATCAACTGAAAAGACTATTCAAGTACCAATGTACAGGCCCGACACTTTCTGGAATTTATCATTTGCAATGCCCTGGTCCAGCTCATTCTTATCCCCACTAGAGGAAGCAACACCCTCGACCTCATTATCACCAGCATGTAAGACCATTGCTCCACACCTATAGTCAATTCCTGTCTGGTTAAATCCAACCATCTTACCTATAACCCCTGCTAAGGTGACCACCATGAAAAACTTCTCTAAAGCTGACTTTGGACTCCTAAAAACAGAGGTGGCTAACTTCTCTGCACCCATGCCAATGGAAAATAGCTGCACAACTGCAGAATCATACACCAATGCACTGTACGAGCACGTACACAAATGCATGGACCTTGCCATACCAAATAGAACTAAGACGGTCTCCTCCAAAAAAAGAAGCCAATCTGGTGGTCCCCAGCCATCAATAAACTCTACAACAGGAGGAAGAAATTGTTGCAGAAAAAAATAAAGTCACAAGACTGGAAAAACCTCCCTTATCAGTCTCAACAAAAAGCTGAGATCCCTTATCAAATCCTCTAAACTAGCTATGAAGGCAGAATTGTGGCTGACATCAAACACAACTACAAAGCCTTCTATAGCTATATCAAAAACCTCCAAGGCAATACCCAGATTTGCTCTGAGTTATTGCACAATGGCACCTCCTATACTGAGTCAACAGATCTAGCCAACATACTGGCAGACAGATTCAGTGCCAACTTTACCCCTCCCCCCAAGGGCCCTATCACAATACCAGAAGAAAGCCTGGTACCCACCATTTCTGCAGCAAAGGTAAAAGCTACATTGTCCAAAGCCAAGAATACAGCATCCATGGGACTTGATAATATCCCTGGCTGTGTCCTACATTAGCTACAAAATGAAATGGCACCACATTTGTGTGCCCTGTTCAATCACAGCCTTACCTCTGGCTGTGCCCCTAATGAATGGTGCACTGCTGCAGTCATCCCACTCCATAAAGGGGGAGAAACTACACACCCTGGTAACTATCGCCCCACTAACCTGACGAGTCTGGTATGCAAAGCTATGGAGTACATCATCATGGACCTGCTTAACAAAGATATAGGTAATCTCCAAACTCTTGACCCCACACAGTTTGCTTTGTCAAGGGGAGATCCTACCTGTTGAACCTGGCTGACTTCTTCGAGGCAGTCACCAAGGCTGTGGATGAGGGTAAGTCAGTGCATACAGCCTACCTCAACCTGGCCAAGGCCTTTGATACCATTCCCCACTCAGGTATCATTTATAAACTCAGCAAACTAGGCATCAACCCTTACATCACTAGCTGGGTTGCAAATTGGCTGACAGACAGGACCCACAGAGTGAAAGTTGCGGATTCCAAGTCAGACTGTCAACCAGTCATGAGTGGAGTCCCACAGGGCTCAGTCCTGGTCTCTCTACTGTTTGGCAGCTGCTTCTCAGAAGTACAGGCCAACACAGAAGGACTCTGGCTGACCAAGTTCGCTGATGACTGCAAGCTAGAAGTTATTATCAACTCCCCAAGTGATGCAGACATCCTACAAAAGGGCCCTTCTGAGACCAATGACTGGTGTCAGAACCATGGCCTGAAGCTTAATGCCAAAAAATGCGTTGCTATTATCTTCTTTGGGAAAAACTAATTTCCCACAAATTACCATGTTGATGAGAACCCACTGAACACTGAAGGGACCATAAGAGATCTGGGCACCCAGGTCGACAGCCACCTCACCTTCGACCACCACATTGCCACTGTGATCAGAAAGTCCTTCTACATGACACATCTTATAACCAAAGGTCTCGCATCCAGGAAGAAAGGGGTCATCATTCCTCTCTACTCATCTCTCATTAGACCAGACACCTACAACAGCTGCAGAGGCCACAAAAGTACCTCGCAAAAAAGATCCTAGGCCTTAAACACATGTCCTACATGGACAGACTCAAGAAACTTAAGCTGTTCTCAGTCTCTTGTCATCTACTTAGAGGTGATCTCTGCTTGACTTACAAAACCATGTCTGACCCAGCCCTACTTGAAATGCTACACCTAAAGAAATCCCAACCCCCTGTGTCACATGCTCCGGAGGTCACAACCTCATTACCACAATTAACAGAACATGGTGGAGGGACAGGTTAATTTCCCAGAGACAGCCCATACTCTGGAATAAGCTTCCCATTCATGTCAAGCAGAGCACCTCACTGGCCCTCTTCAAGAGAAATCTTGACGAGTGGATGAGTAACAGAAATTTCACCCCAGGGATCACTCCACTTGCCCTATTGGATAGGAGCACTGTGAGGTAACATCGGGTGGCAGGGTGCCTGAGCAATTTTTTTGGGCTAGGCTTGTAAAGGCTCCAGAGCCATTAGGCTAGTACACACCTATGAACATATGAACCTAGTATTTGCAATCAGCTAACTTTTGATCAGTTGTACTAGCTTATTTCCTGTTTAACTAAATTAGTTTTTGATCATATGTATGCATCCCATATGTAGATAGAGAGATATAGCTATAGCTATAGCCAGAGATATAGATATAGATGTAGATCTATCTCTATCTCTATCTATATCTATATGTATACCTTTATCTATATCTGTATATGTAGTTACCAGTCATTTGGCTGTCAATTTTTTGTGGCCGTAAAAATGAACAACACAAATGTGTGACTACATATTTGTATGCATCACATTTGATTGAATTTGGGCTTTACAAAGTGCAGATATGTAGGAGTCTACTGGAAAATGAATGGTTAACTGAAAAGGTTGTTGTGAAAATGTGCAAGATTGCATTGTTAGAGAGTAGTATGTATGAGCGAGTATTCACAGGTTAGGGATAGAGTTAGCATTAGGTAATGGGATTGATTTAGTGCTGTGTCTCTTTGGTGTTCTGTGCCCTTTCGTCTTGATAAGTGGTATTATTAAGGAAAGTATTTTTAGCCACACCACCACCTTGCTCTTGTGTGCTAACCTGAACTTTAACACTATCCCTGCTTAGATCACTAACCCTACACTTTATGTTATTAAAAACCATTCCCTAACATTATCACTATTCAGATGAAGCTTGAATTGCATTTTGTAGCTCAGGTTTTCTGATGGTGGGAGGGACGCTGTCAATGTTTTGTGATGTGCTCAATTTGTGTGACACACATTTGTGTTGTTAACCAATGATGAGATAACGATATGCTTATATCTATCTGTGTCTATATCTGTGTACATAAAGCACGCCAGTCATAGCTGTCTGGGTGATGACCATGCCTCAACAAGCTCTTGTCCAGTGAGAGACAAATAGCCCCCAGTGGTTCTTACCCCACTGAGGAATTAAGGGACGCTTTTCTCACTCAGGAAGGAACAAATCCACAGGTGAGTTAGGGGCTCGCTGGTTGGAAGCCACAGAAATACAAATAAGATTCAGAGATAAAAAGTATTTGGTTCTTAATATCGTGATGATCGGTTGCATTATATCAGGTTAGTCTCGCTCTCTTTCTCCATGTCTATCCTCCCTCCCTCTCTATCTTCCTGCTTCTCTCTCTCTCTCTCTGTCCCTCATCAGGCTTTGCAAATAGCAGGTACCAACTTGCTCACTCGCCCTCTATATTCTATACATTTTTTGTTGGTAAGACTAATGGTGTATGTGCAGAATTATGAATAAAGTGGAGCTATTCCTGAATAAAAACATTACTGTACTATAAAAAGGCAGAGATTTAATGGACTGGAGACATTTGACTGCTCAAGTGCTAACTTTTTACATTATAAAATTGTATGTAGTTGACAATCATCCTCACCCATTTCAGTACAGGTTGGTGATTTCAAAGAAAATGGAGGATGCAGGAAGCAACTTAACTGAGTGGGGTTATCTGGAATGGCATGGTCATCTATTACATCTGGACAGTGGCCATTATCAGTGACCAAACAACAGATGGACTCATTCACAGTAATCCACAGACTGTCTCAGTATCCACTCATTATAGCCACTTTATCAACTATATACATCTCAAATGTTTGAGTGCTATCAACAAGGCCAGGCTTAGGTAAAATGAAGCCCCAGAAAAAGGACTTCATGGGCCCCCCTGAAGTTGCACACTAATGCCTCATTGCAACCTCACATTAACCATTGTCCATCTCCTGTTTCCTCTCTTCCAGGTCCCATATTATCCAGGTAGATTAGATTTGGTTGAAGTAACTGAGTTCAGTAATAGATCAGCCCTCAGAAGTCATAATATTCAGGATGTTCTGAGGTGCATCTTTGATCTTTTTTAAATAAACTTTTGATCTTAGGAAGGCCTGAAAAAAAATGAGTAAAGAAAAGAATTACCCCAGGATTCAGCAAGCTCTGCATGGCATGCAGGAATAGTGCAGGAGCTGCTGGAGGCAATATGACCACCATGCGATCCAGGAATAAGCTCCTGGGACGTACACGAGCACTCCTGCACTATTCCTGCATGGACACAGCTCCTGTATGCAAATTACTCCATTTGCAGGTGAAAACCATGCAAATGAGGTGAATTTGCAATCCAGGAAGCTGGCAGCTGGCTGTGCAGGACTAGTGTAGTCTGCAGAAATGTAATCAGTTAGCAACCGAGTACATTTCTGCAAACTACAAAATGGAGCCATGACAGCTCCAAATAAAGGGTGTATATAATGTGGAAACCATGCCAATGGCCAAATATATGACCATTGGCATGGAAAACAGTTGCAAAAAACAAAAAAATAACTTTAATTTTTTTAGCCAATTTCAGCTGTTTAAGCATAGGGCAGTGGCATGCAAACGGGATCTGGTCGAAAATAAAACAAAAAACTTGAAATAAGCATTCTATCCAAAATCACAATTTTGTCATTATACTCAATGGCAGGCAGAAGACAACATGGCCAGTGAACAGTGGTGGCTAAGAGGGAAGGCTCAGTGTGGGACGTGTAACTAGGCATTAGCAGGCAATCTTATGTCAATGACGGGAATGATACTGAATCCTAGATCCCCTCTCATGGTTAGCCTGCACCCAACCGTGGTACAAGCCTAAGAGCTATCTGACATCATGGAGGGGTGTGTCAGGCATACTGTAAGCTTATTGGAGCCCTGTGGCTTGGGTTTGCCCTGAGCTTAACAGAGCTAAGCAAGGGGGTGTGTCTGAGGCTGCCTAGCACTCTTTACATTTCCTAAACAGGTGTGCATGCCGAACACCATGTTTTAAAGGAAAAAAAAAAGTAAACCAGGAAATAGCAGCTCCCTGCACATATGAGCACTGTGTTTGCATGGCACACACCTGGGCTTAAACAAGAAGGCATTGGAAAGGAAAAACAGCAGTAGGAAGGTAATCAAGGAGAACTAGCATAGCTGGCAGTGAAATGTGTCAGAATCAGCCAATTACACAGGCAGCAGCCCAGCCCAGCACACCTCTATAAACTATGTAAACACCTTTCCACCTGTTTTTCCCACAAACTCTACACCACCGGTGAACACAAGCGGGGAAATTTTACCAAACAAAAGAAATAAAATGATAGGGGCTGCAGCAGCTATCATAAATCAACATGTGGAAGAGGCTGAGGGTGGTGAGGATGAGAATGCTGATGACCAACCCACAGTGAGGAGAAGGAGAAAAGTGTACAGACCCAGGGTAACCTACCAGGGGCTACATGAGCTGGAGACAGTGGAGCACTATAAGGTGGACAGGGACCTCCTAAAGCAAATGGTTGAGCTGTGCCAGCCATACCTCACACACAGAGCCAGCAGAGGGGAACCCATCCCAGTGGATACCAAGGTATGTGTAGGCCTAAGAATACTAGCCACAGGTATGTTCCAAAGGCCAACTGGGAACATCATGGGGATCTCACAGGCATCAGCATCTAGGGTGCTCCACCAGTTCCTGGATGTCATGTCAGCACATGCTGGTGAGCATGTATATTTCCACAACAACCGTGAGGCATTGGCCAGCAATATGTGTCTCTTCCAACAAATAGCAGAATACCCTGAGGTAGTGGGTGCTACAGACTGCATGCACGTATGCATCAAAGCACCACCCAGTGAGTGGGGTAGGGTCTACATCAACCAAAAAGGCTTCCCCTCCATCAACTTCCAGCTTGTGTGTGATGCCCAGGGCGTTATAATGAATGTGTGTGCTGGCTGCCCTGGAAGCTATCACGATTCCCACATCTGGCATCTGACACAGCTGTACCAGAGATTTGCCAATGGGGACAGCCCTTACAGCCACCTAGTGGGGGATGCTGGTTACACATTGGAGGCATGGCTGATGACACCCATCAGAAATGCTCACACACCCGAACAAGAACTCCATAATGAGGCACACGCGCAGACCAGAATCATAATAGATCATGTGTTTGCTCAAGTCATGGTTCTGGTGCCTGGACACATCCGGTGGAGCCTTGCAGTACTCACCAGCTACATGTAGCCAAATTGTCATCATATGTGCCATGCTACACAATATAATCCTGTGCAAATAGCTGCAGTAGGAACAGCACAGGGCAGGGCAACACAGCCCCCCACCATTGCCAAGGCCTGCATAGGCACAGAGTGACTCGGAGGAGGAACAACCTGAGCCTGCCCCTGTAGGCAGAAGGAGGCATGCCCAGTATACTCAGGCTGTGGTAAAGAGGCAACGAATAGCACATACACTGACATGGTAGGAACCCAGGGAATGACACCTCTCTTTGACTCGCACATACAGTAAAATGGATGACAAACATGACACTACCAGTACTTAACCATGTATAGGGAGTGTACTATGTGCATCTGACATAGTCAGCCCTCCAGCACAATCCTCAGTACTGGCTCAGCCACAAGGTAAGTCACTCTTCCTATCAGTTGCCGAATGGAGAAGTATGTGTTGTCACTTGTATCTATGGTATGGATGTGAGCATGCAAGGGAATCAGGTGGCTAAATGGGATGCCAGCAGATAGTAGACATTTATAGTGGTAGCATGAGATCTGTAACAAATACTGGTGTCACCATAGTAGCCAGTACTAGACAAGGTGACAGTACTCACTGCAGAAAATGTGTTGGGCCACATGTGTGTCTATAGGACACACACATGCCAGTCAGGGAGACTCACATACCCAACAACAGTCTCAGCCAGCAGGACAGGTGTAGACAAACAGAAACAAAGGTTGTGCTAAGGCCTCTGATTGATGGCTATGGAGAACACCCCCCCCCAAACCTACACAGACAGACTACAACAGGTCAGGCAGTGGGATGTTAGTTCTGATGGGTAGGAAGTCAGAAACTGAGATGGTCAATCAAACTTAAGACCTGCAGTACACTGATATGTCTCTAGTCAGCATGATAGATCAGAATACAGAATGAAATGGAGTACCTGAAATACCAGTACAAGTGTCAGCTAGGCCCCCCAATCCTATGTAGAAATGTATTAACAGTCAGGTGTGCACCCCCCGATCCTATGTAGAAATGTAGTAACAGTCAGGTGTGCCCTCCCCCCAATCCTATGTAGAAATGTAGTAACAGTCAGGTGTGCCCCCCCAATCCTATGTAGAAATGTAGTAACATGTATGTGTAGGTATAATAACAGTGGAGCACAGATTACCTGAGCTGGCCAAGGCAGCAGGATAGATTGTAACATGTGTACAATATGCAGGGCTGAGTGTGTTAGGCTGGTGTGTGTCATATATTGTGTGACAGTGGTCAGTATGTATGCATGGTGAGGTTTGTCTTGGTGGCCATTGGCCAGTACTGCTGATGACAGGGCCAGGTTCTCACACCTGCAGTGCCAAAAACAATGCTTCCCAGCAAAACACATTCCAGCAGTAAGCCATAGTAAATGTTTGGAAGTGTTATGTGTCACCATCTGAAAGACGGACATGGCATGAATGTGGGCCCAGACATACAAGCAGTACACAGGGGGAAGTACCCCAGACAGACAGTGTATAATATGTAGCTGTCAAATGAACACACCCTTGGAATTGTACATACAGGTTAGCAGCACATTATTTGGGCTTGTAGTAGGGAATAATGATGTCATCTGGCCAAACACTGGCAGACCAGAAAGGTCATAGGTATGAAGTATTGAGAAACAGCTGATGTCCCTGCACAAACCAGTATACGTGGAATGCCCCATGCATATCTGTGAGTCAGATGCAAGTAGTGTCTATAGCACACATGCACCCAGCTCACCCCACTATCACACACAGGTAACTCATCGGTCTTATCCCTGTTGTTGGGAATGAGTACAATATGACCCCCACCTCTGTATGGCAATAGCTAAAGAATGCAGCATGCAGTACAGGTGTCCCATGCATGTATGCCCCTAGCTGGAAGCAGCACCCTGCCAGCATCCACACCACTGGATCAACAATGACAGAAAGTATTGGCATGAACACCTTGTACACCTACCATGTCACCCCAGGGGAATACACTGTATTGCAGTCTGGGACTGTAGGAGTGACAGAATGCAACAGCCTGCTACAGCTGGCCTACATCACTACCAAATGGCCTACAGTCCTCTGCCAAAGGACTGTGTCTCACCCATACTGCCAATGTATGTTATGTCATGGACTCCCAAATAACAACATAACACAGTCCACAGAACCCAAATGCAAGGCCATGTGGACAAATCTCAGTAACATGTCCACCATGTCCTACTGCATGAACTGTGGACCAACACTAAATTACTGCTGGGATAAGGTGATAACTATAGAGAACTTATCAGATAATGTTTGCATAATGTTTAGAAGAGGATAGAATAATAGACGGGGGGGTAGGAGCATGGGCTGCGTGGAGTGTGTGAAGTCTGAAACTCAGCCATGTGCTCATACTATCCCTGGCTGCAATCACAAGAACGGGTGGCTAAAACCTGCTCGTAAACCACAATGTGAAGGAGTAATGTCCAGTATTATAACACCTGCCTCTGGGTAACCTGTGTGAATCTGTACAGCTGTGAGGTATGGCCACAGCAGGATATGGCCATACTGTCACGTCGATAGATATACAAGCATGGCATCCTCAGCCACCACTGTACAAAGGCGCTGAACCATTTACACAGACCCAGCAGCAAGTGCATCTTCCCCTCCAGAATGGCATGATTGTGCAAGAATATGTAGGCTGCTGACCACAATACTGGACACAGCAGCATTCACCCTGTGTTCCCCAGGACATCACTGCAAGCAAATATGTATACCTGACAGTACTTGATGACATAAAACATCACAGTGTAAAACAGTACATATGTCTGAATATCTCTGTTAACACCAAGACCATATAGCAGAAGCAGCACAGACACAATTACCTACAGTAACCCACTATCCTTTGCCCATTGTGACCCCATATTGTCAACCAATCTACAGATATCCCACAGAAACAGGTTGCTAGCTGTAGGTGTAGAACACAAAAGCCTGCACTGGAGTACAGTCTACCTGGAATGGATTCACACATTCAATATAGAAGGTCATACTGGGCATGCTCCCACACTTACAGAAATGAAGCCCATGTCTGGCAACAACAGTGGACCATACATATCTGACAGTTGCAGATGTTAGTGCAAACACTCCTCAGTACACACCAGTCATACTTTGCACACACATTGGATAGGAATGCACACATATATATCCAAGAACAACACACTATAGTAGGCCAAAATTGCACATACACAGATGTGTGGAAGAGAGTGACAGTGACAAAGAGCTGCCCATCATGAAGCCTGGCCCACCCAGCACACATCCAATTGGCTAAAACCACATGATGTGCAAATGTCAATCACCGTAGACATTTGCCTCTGGTATCCCTCAGCACTATAGTGTCTCTGCGGCTTGTGCTAACTGTGTAACATGATTGTACAAGTCAGTAGTCATCTAGCAGTTGTATACTTGTACCTGTGGAATATAAACCTGTGTGTGCCTGAGTGTTGTGTCAGCCTATAGATGAATGGGTTATGGTCCCTGCACACACACTGCACTCCCCATTTCCCTACTATGGGAAGCCTGCTGATGTCTTCACCTTGAAATACACCTTTGGGGAAGTAGTAGCCAAGTAATCTCTGTGGCGTGTCCTATAACTCTGTAGTACTGTAGTGTGATGTACTAGTTATGTAGGAGTTCTAATCCCAGATGTGGCAACTGTGTGTCTTTGTCTGTGTAAGGATCAATGCCTTTTTAGGCCAGTCACACTCACTACAATTTCAAATGCCCTGCTTTGGCAGGGCTGCTGATGTCATTAACTTTGAAATACACCTTTGGGGAAAGAGTGGCCCAGTGATCTCCATGGTGCATGCTATGACTGCATAATTCTGTTGTGTGATATACTAGTTAGGTAGAAGTTCTAATCCCAGACATGGCAAGTGTAAAGGTGTATGTATTTGTTTGGGTGTGTAGGGATCAATGCTTTTGAGGCCATTCACAGTCATTACAATTTTGATTGCCCTACTTTGGCAAGCCTACTGATATTATTCTCTTTGAAATACACCTTAGGGGAAGGAGTAGCCCAATAATCTGCATGGTGCGTCCTATAACTGAGTAATGCTGTAGTTTGATATTCTAGTTAGGTAGGAGTTCTAGTCCCAGACATGAAAAGTGTGTATGTTCATTTGTCTGTGTAGGGATCAATGCTTTTGATGCCATTCACAGTCACTACAACATCCATTGCCCTACTTTGGCAGGGCTGCTGATGTCATTCACTTTAAAATATACCTTTGGGGAAAAAGTAGCCCAGTAAGCTCTGTGGTGCATACTATAACTGCATAATGCTGTAGTGTGATATACTAGTTAAGTAGGAGTTCTATTCCCAAACATGGCAACCGTGAAACTGTGTGTGTGTGTGTGTGTGTGTGTGTGTGTGTGTGTGTGTGTGTGTGTGTGTGTAGGGGTTAATTTTTTTTTTTGGCCATTCACAGTCACTACGCACACCTAACAATGGAGAACATCGATAACTGTGCAGTAATAGAGACCCCATCCAAAGCTACAGAGAGTACCCCTGCAATACCAGGTACAGCTCTCACCACACCTGTTGGCTACCAAACCAGGACCAAAACAATAAAGGTGAAGGAGTGTCCATATTTACCAAGGATATTCACACCACCAGGCTACTTGCCCAACAGAATGTGCCTGAAATACCCCCGGTACAACTAACAGTAGGTTAGACTGCATACCAAATCTTATAGCTTGCTACAGATCCCCCACCATGGCCCATGATACCCACTACAGCTTTTGAAACAAACTGTGAAACATTATGATACAAGCAAAACACCCTAATACTGGGTGACTTACACTACCCTGCCATTAACTGGGAAAACTACTTGTGTACCAACATGTGTGTCCAATGGTTCTTGGAAGTCAAAATTTCCAATGCCCTGGATCAAGTAATCCATAGTCTCACCAGTTGCTCAAATATCCTAGACCTGGTCATTACCAACATGGGAAATCAATTCTCCACACCTATGGTCACCCCATCAGTGGTCAGGTCTGCCCATGAGCTAATCACCCTTAACATCACCATCCCTCCCCCACACCCCAAGTAAGGAAACTTCCGTAAGACACATCTCCAAAGCCAATGTCATGCTACACATGTCAGACGTGACTAACATCATGACACCCATGCAGATTGGAACTGAAAGGATGACTGCTGAATCATACATGAAGGCACTGTACAAGCACATCAACTTGTGCATGAATTGTGCCATCCAATTTAGAACCAAGATGCTCCCCACCAAGAAAAGGAAGTCATTGTGGTGGCCCCCTGCCATAAACATACTGTACAACAAAAGGAGGAAAATGTTGCAGAAACAGGGGAATTTCTAGGATGCAAAATACTCCTTTACCAGCTACAATAAGAAGCAGAGATCCCTCATAACATCCACCAAAGCTAGTTATGAACATAATATAGCCAAAGATGTCAAAGACAACTGCAAGCTATTCCATAGTTATGTGAGGAATCTAAATGGCAATGTTCAGAACTGCTCTAAGCTACAACAGGATGGTATTAAATATACTGCTCCCAGGGATATTGCCAATATCCTGGCAGATCAATTCAGTGCCAACTGCACCCCCCTCCCAATCCCGAAAGGGCCCATCTCAACACCGAAAAATTGCCAGTTTCCGGTAATAACAGCCACATAGGTAAAGACCACACTCTCCAGAGCTATGACAACAGCAGACATGGGACCAGTCAACATCCCAGGCTGTGTACTACATGAGCTACAAACTGAACTGACACCTCACCTACGTGCCATGTCTGATCATAGCCACACCTCAGGCTTTGTGCCCACTGTGTGGCGCACAGCTACAGTTATCCCAGTCCACAAGGGGGGATCCACCTTGGATCCTGGGAACTGCAGCCCCAGCAGTATGACGTGCCTGATCTGCAAGGCCATGTAATGTGTTATCATGGAAATTAAAACATGGACATTGGCAACCTGCAAACACTGGACCCTAACCAGGTTGGGTATGTGAAGGGCCAATCATGTCACCTCAACCTGAATGACAACTGTGAATCCATCTCCAGAGCTGTGGATGAGGGTAAAGTGGTTCACACAGCCTATCCGGACCTCGCCAAGGCCTTCAACACCAGCCCCTAGTCTGGAATCATAGATAAATGTATCAAGCTGGCCATTAATCCCCATATCACCTGATGGGCTGCCAACTGCTGTACTGATAGAACCCACACTGTAAATGTAGGTAACACACACCACAGCCCCAGAGAAGTGACAGTTGGAGTACCTTAGGGTTTAGTCCTGGCACTGCCCTTGTTTGGCATCTACTGCTCTCAAGTACAGTCCAACAGTAAGGAACTCTGGCAAACAAAGGTCGTAGATGACTGCACACTGGGAGCAGATATTGAATCCTTACATGATGTGGATAGTCTACAGATGGGGCTTACAGAAAGACATGCTTGGTGCCTGAGCCATGGCCTCAAGATTAATGCCAAGAAATATATAGTTATCCCCTTTGGGAAGGGACATGCACCTGTGAAGTACCACATAGGTGGCAGTACACTAAACACCTAAAGTGTGATAACAGACTTAGGGACACAGGTGGGCAGTGGTCTCACCTTTGATAACCACATCACCACAACACTGAGAAAACCCACCTATGTGGCACACCTCCCACTAAGGGCTTTACATCCAGGAAAAGGAGGCCTTTGTCCCACTGTAGTCATCTCTCAGTAGACCAGTAGAGACTACAATGGCCCATTACGTATGTACCTCACAAGACATCTGCAACAACTAGATAGGCTGCAGACATACCTCATGAAATGAATCACAGGCATAAACCAAATGCCCTGTGCTGACCGTCTGAAAATCATTCAGCTATACTATGGCACGTATTGTACTCTCAGAGGTGATCTCTGCTTAACATACCATGCCATGTCAAACCCACAGCTGTTGGACATGCTACCCTTAAAGAATTCCAAACCCTCACAGCCACATGCTCCAGGGATCCAAATCTTGTCATCACAATGAACAATACATGCTGGAGGGATGTGTTCCCGACCCAGAGACTCCCCAGACTCTGAAATAGACTGCCCATACATGTCAAGCAGAGTGCCTCTTTGGCCTTCTTCAAAAGGAACCTAGATAATTGGCTGGGAGATAGGAAGTTGACCCCAGAGATCATGTCAGCTGCCCTGCTAGACAGGGGTCCAGGAAAGTAAATATTGTGGGAAGACATAGCCAGGGAATTCTCATGTCTAGGCATGTATAGGCTGTAGTGCCAATAGCCTAGTATCAACCTATGAACCTGTGAACTGCACTTTTCATTGCCCAACCTTGGCAAGGTTGCTGATATCATTCACTTTGAAATACACCTTTGTGGAAAAAGTTGCCCAATAATCTCCATGGCGCATCCTATAACTGTATAATACTGTAATGTGATATACTAGTTAGGTAGGAGTTCTTTTCCCAAACATGGCAAGTGTATAAGTCTGTGTGTGTGTGTGTGTGTGTGTGTGTGTGTGTGTGTGTGTGTGTGTGTGTGTGTGTGTGTGTGTGTGTGTGTGTTTATCTGTGTAGGGAGCAATGCTTTTGAGGCCATTCACAGTCACTACAACCTCCATTGCCCTACTTTGGCAAGCCAGCTGATGTCATTCACTTTGAAATACACCTTTGAGGAATGAGTAACCCAATAATCTCTGTGGCGCATCCTATAACTGTATAATGCTGTAGTGTGATATACTAGTTTGGTAGGAGTTCTATTCCCAGACATGGCAAGTGTAGACATGTGTGTGTTTGTCTGTGTAGAGAGCAATGCTTTTGAGGTCACTCACAGTCACTACAACTGCCATTGCCCTACTTTGGCAAGCCTGCTGATGTCATTCACTTTGAAATACACCTTTGGGGAAGAAGTAGAGCAGTAATCTTGATGGTGTGTGCTATAACTGTGTCATGTTGTAGTGTGATATACTAGTTAGATAGTAGTTCTCATCCCATACATAGCAACTGTGAGACTTGGTGTTTGTGTGGGTGTGTTTGTCATCCATATCCTGTGCGGAGGTAGCTGTGAGTGTGGAACAACTCCACTCATTGTGGAGTGGGTTTTGCAAATTTCTTATATGGTGGGCCTATTATATGTCACAATGTCCACCTTACAAGGATAACAGATGTCAAACAGCAGAGAGGCTGGGGTAGAAAATCCATACCCCTAAATGTGACATCAAGGCCTGGCGAACAATATAGGCAACCCTTGTATTACCCAGAGAACACTGTCCACCCATGTTTCATACACAAGCACACTCAGCTAGGCAATAACCACTATGTTGGTAGTTCCCTGTATATTGCCCACTGATAGTAACCATGGTGTGATTGCAGTGGACTACAGAGGGTATGGCATCCTGTCCCATCCCTACAAAAGGCATATAATTGCATACAGTGCTGCTTCACTATGTCCCCACTGGATGCCTGCAACAACTGTAGAGCCAGCAAATGTAACCCACAAAGGACATGCCATGCCTTATATACATGCCCTGTATGGACAGATGCCACTGACACCAGGGAATACCTGTATCATTCTGTCATTGTAGGTGCAGGGTCAGCCTGGTGTCCATTGCCAGTTCTCACCACATGAGGCCAAGAATGGCACATCTGATGATAACCTGTGTACGTAACATGCCCCGGACACCCTAGGTACACTTCCACATGTCACAGAACATGCATGTGGGATGTGTGCACATCCCAGACACCGTCCATGTCATGGACTATAGAACACATACATGACAAGCATTGCACAGCACTGGCCACCCACAATAGTAACCCAGATAACTGGATGGTGAATACAATACCCACCTGTGTGGACCAATCCAGACACTACACCCCTGAGCCACACAGCAGATCACTGTCATGTGGCCTGATGCCAAGGTATACCCTTTACCTTGGCTTTGTACAGCCTTCTGACACAGTCAACTACTACACACCTGTGATGCAATGCACACATGCATGTCATTACTGGCGGCATGTGTGTGTGTGTGTGTGTGTGTGTGTGTGTGTGTGTGTGTGTGTGTGTGTGTGTGTGTATGTGTGGAGTATAATAATTTGGACACCATTCACACTCACTACACCTCCCATTGGCCTACTGAAGCATGTCTTTTGATATCAGACACCCTGGCATACCCTTTGCTCATATATCATCCTGATAACCCCTGTGGTGCATGTAATACCTGCATTTTACTGTATTGTGACAAACTAGCTAGTTAGGAAGTCTAATCCTGACCCTGCCAACTGTGATAATGTGTGTGAGTCTCTGAGAGAATGTGGCTGTGTCGACCTTGACACCTGTTCATGTGGACAGGCATGTGTACTACACCTACCTTATCCCTCCTTTATCACTGTTGCAGATGTCACTCACCGTTGAATATACCTTTGGACAGCTCCCCAACATATAAGCCATGTGGCGCATGCAATAACTGCATAGACATTTGATAGCGATACATAGTAAGGTAGTGGTTTAAAACCCCATACTGGTAAGTGTGGGACACAAACATGTTTAGGTTTTTCTCTACCACCCCCTCCCCGTCTTACTTTGTCTATGTCTGTCTCTCTCACTCCCTCTCGGGTGGAAGTGGAGAAGTACAACTGCTGTGCTTAGGCAGCAGCATGTGTTTTGTAAGGGATGATTCAAAAAACAAAGCCAGCACTGTGAGGTGTTTGTCAAACAGCAGTTTATTAAAAACCATTCAAAACATCACTAGGGGCAATAAAACTCCATGTGAATGCACAAATAGCACAAAATAAGCAGCAAACCGGTTTCGGATGACTTAGTCTTCCTCAGTGCAAAAAAGCTAATGAATTAAGGTAGAGCCAAAGTAGTATATAAAGACAGCTCAATTAATCAATTAGAATATAATTAAGAATTTGCAAATACTCATTCAAACCGGGGCTAAAAAGCCCACCTAATTTAATTATCCATTTCTTCTCCTTGGAATTTAATATAGAATGCCAACCCCCTTTACAGGTCCTATCCCCACCAATTTTATCAATAACAGTGAAAAGAAAAGAGGCTGTCAGATGCTTCAAGGTATGTTTGTATAAAGCGTTGGTCAACTTGTGATTCTTGGCATCACTCATATGTTCAGAAATTCTGATTCTCAATGGCCTAGAAGTTTGCCCTACATACAAAGCTGAACATGAGCAGGAAGCAAGGTAAACAACCCAGTCTGAACCACAATTCGCCAAAAACTTAATATCAAATACCTGTGCTGTATTCTTGCTGATAAATTGTTTGGTCTTAAAGACTCTAGGGCAATGAGTACAATGCCCACAAGTATAAGACCCCATTAATCTCTCCCCAGTCATAGTACTCTACCAAACTGTATTTGAAGGCCTATAAGATTGTTTATAATGGCTTAGATGGGAGCCTAAAGTTTGTTCCCTGTGAAAAGAAAAGTGGCATTTATCCCCTATTATAGAAGTTAACCTGTTGCCCGCCAACAAAATATTCCAGTGTTTGTTTACGATATTCATGAGTCCACCAGTATTCTGACCGTAAGTGGTAACCATTCTTAAAGCATTTTAGCCCTCTGTTGTTTTTGGCTTGTATTGTAATAACTGTTCCGTTGCTTGTGTGCTCACCCACTGCTGGCCATAGTGATGTTGCGTGACCTGTACCCTCTATTACAAAATCTACAAACAAGGTCTAACTTATATTTATTAAATGTGTTATCATCTGAACATACACGTCTGACCCTCAGAAACTGTGATTTGGGGATGTTCTGAATCACATGTGGCTGGAGGCTAGTGGCATGCAATAAGGAATTATATTGTGGATATTTCCTGTAAATTTCAGTTCTTAATGTATTATCAACATTCCTTGTGATGGTTACATCCAGGAATGTGATTTCTTGAAGATGATAATTCACCTTGAACTCTATACCCCACTTGTTCTGATTTAAATATTCCACAAATTCCATAAGATAAACACTATCTGCCCTCCACACCAACCAACAGTCATCCAGGTACCTCCTCCAAATATCCATATCCCCCAAGTAGATATTATGGTTAGGATCATATATCAATTCCATCTCTATGTAGGCCATAAACAGATCTGCATAGATGAGGGCAAAATAAGACCCCATTGCCATGCCTTGTAGCTGCAAATAGCATGTTCCATGAAAATAAAAAACATTTTTCTCAAGAACATGCTCAGCCAAACATACTACGAATGTGTTGAACCCCATTGGATATAAGGCAGTTCTGTCTAGCCAAAACTGGTGTGCCAAAAGCCCCACTCAATGGGGAATATTTGTATATAACGTGGTCACATCTAATGTGCATAAGAGCCAATTAGACTCCAACTGTATATTGGACACAACTCCCAAAAATTCCGTTGTATCCTGGATACGTGACCTGACACAACCCAAAAGAGGTTTTAAATACTGAGTCAAAAATTCAGATAGGGGTTTTGTCAAGCTATCCTTACCTGAAACTATGGGCCTGCCTGGAGGTTTCTGAGGGTCCCTGTGTATCTTCGGTAAAAAATAAATGTATTGAGATTTGGGATCTTTGACTGTGAGGTGATGTACATCCGTTTCTGTAATGATGCCTTCCTGTTTGGCTTCACATAAGAATCTGAAGCAACCCAATGCTCTGCACGTATGGAAATGCACGGCCAAACCATAGACAATTCAAAACACCAGTGGCTAGCATAAAGAGTACATCAAGCACTTGTAAATAAAAATAAAGTATAATTCACATGAAATACTTTATTCAGACTGGTTTCGTTCTTCAATGAAAAAGCATTATGTAATAGATGCATGATGAAGCTATATATACACACCCTCAACCAATAACAGGCATGGTCCAACCCAGAAATAGCAGGTACATAGAAAATGTATATAAAACAATGAATGTAAGTTAGAAATTTAAATCAATAATACATATACATATGTAAATAACAAAATACATATGAAAAAGTTATTTTATACATATATAAACATACAAGCAAACTGTATATATATATATATATATATATATATATATATATATATATATATATATATATATATATATATATATATACACACACACACACACACACACACACACACACACACACACAAAAAATGTAATATATATAAATATATACACATATATAAAACACAACCGAAAATAGCACAATGGTCTGTGCTGTCCTTCGTAAGTGGTCATTGAATCCTGGGGAAAATAGTGCTCCTAAATTAATGATCCAATATTTTTCTTTGTGATTAAGGATAGTGTGCCAGCCTTGTTGGTTACTCCTGTCTCCAATAATTATATCTATTACCATAAACCTGAAGTCAGCATTGTCATGTTTGATACTATGTCTGTATAGGGCATTCATCTCCCTTTTATTTTGGATATCACTTTTGTGCTCCAACATCCTAATTCTCAATGAGCATGAAGTTTGGCCCACATAAAAAGCAGAACATTTACATGTGGCCAAATATACTATCCAGCTGCTGGCATAATTGCCAAAGACCCTGAGATCATATACCCTGCTGGTGTTTGCACTACTAAATTGTTTTAATTTACTCACAGATAGGCATGATCCACAATGTCCACAAGGGAACATTCCCAATAATTGATCCCCAGACATGGTCAATTGTTTGTATATTGCTCCTCCACTCTCCTTATGCTTATAGTTCAAAAAATGAGCACCTAAAGTTCTTCCATGTCTATAAGAGAATTGGCATCTGGGGCCCAAACATTCCCTAAGTTGGTCATTGGCCATGAGTATATTCCAATTGTGCCAGCAGCTTTGATATCATTACTGAGGCTGTGCACAGAGCACGCCACCTGAAAAATGAGCGATGCCCCCTACTTTCTATTAATTCACCATTTGGCATGAGGTACCACTGGAGTTTTGACTGGAATTTGGGTGCAGTCAGTTTCACTAAGGACATGGGGAAAGTTGGCAGTGGCATAGAAGTGTTATATGACATTTCTGTACTACGTGGCTGTTGTTGGGAAGTGGATGCCTTCACTCACCCTGGTGCACATTACTGACAGGAACTGTGTGAGAATGTGATGGACAGCTGCCTGGGACACTTTTATGGCATCATGCATATACCGCTGAAATGTCCCAGATGCCAGTAAACCCAGACTCAAGCACATGTTGTATCAGTACTGGGTAGCCATGAAGACTGCAAGCATATATATGGGGTGCACCTATCCTGCACACAGCCTTCACCAGCTCTGTCTCTGATATGCATCTATCAATTACCTAACATAACCTATCTCTGTCTTCTCCTACATCACTTAAGCTTTGATACTGTGTTCTCAGCTGCTGCATCCCTGCCATATCTGCTACTAAAATTAATTCATATTTGATTTTCTAGTCTGCTAATATTATTTACATATTGCATCAATTGTCTATGGGGTAATCTAGCTCTGTGATTACAATGTGTTTGTGAATTTGTTCTATTTTCTTTTTTTTTTTTTTGTGAATTGCTTCACCCAGACTGTACAAATGGTCTATAGTAATCAATGTACTACCCCGGTAAACAAACTAAAATAAATAAATAATTTCCTGCTCAGACAGCTGGCTGCCCTCTGGGATACATTTGGAGATTGTTCTCTATGACTAGTATGCAAGCCTGCCCTAATGCAAGCGGAATCTGTTGCATTTAAATTGCATTGGCCACACCCATTGATTTTTGGAATTCAGCGGGTTAGTGCAGAGTCCGCAATCAAGCTTTTTTTAAACATAAAAAAATTAATTTATACTTAGCAGTTTTTGTCTTTTGAATGGAAATGATTTTTGATACTCACGAACAGTCTCAGCCAGCCTCTTCAATCTCCTCCTCTCCTGCACGTTATTATAATATACCTCCTTTTCCAGTGTATAGAGAATACATAGAGGATGCCTGCTTAAGTATCTCAGATACATGTTTTATAATATATCTGGCATGATTATGCGTATTATTCTGCAAGGCACTGAAGTTATTCTTCCACTTGCTTAATGTATATGTTTATTTCACATTTCTGTTAAGTTGTGCTATATGCTTTTATTTGTTAAGCAGGAAAACAGCAAAATGTAGTCACTGTACATAATCCATCTGTGGAAATAAATTTCTTCTTCAATACAAGTAGAACTAGAAGGACTGCATGACTTCCTTCCAGTTGTTACATTTTATGTCTCAATGCAACTTACCCTTTTTGGGATGGGTATTTTCTGCAACCTGTTTTACATTTCCATTGTAGCTTCTGCTTTGCACTGTCCCTTACATACGTTACTTGCAGTTTTAAGTAATATCATGTGCATTTATTCTAAGCAGCAGACATCTACATTCCTTTCAAGGAGACATGCATAAACATGTAAGAATGAAAAGGAAGTTATGAAATCCTTCTAATTCAACTTGCACTAAAAACATATTTACTGTACAGATGGATGCCCTATCAATAATAATTTAGAAATGTGTGTGCTTTGTTAAGTTGTTGTTTAATAAATGTAAGCATTTAATGTAATTAAGTTGGAATGTATACAAAAGTAATCAAACAGTGCATTTCTCAGTATCCTCTGTGCTGGTCATTCACTAGCTATTTTAAATCTCAACCCCATCTCCACTCTATATATAGGTAGTAGCGCCTAACTGCCTATAGCCATTTTGTATGTGCAGTCAATATTTTTCAAGAAATGACTGTCTTATACAATTATCATATTACTAAATATTTTGTGACTTACACAAGACAAAGCATTTCTTTATAAAAATTAACTGGCTATAGTAGAACTAATTACTAAGCTAATGCATCCAGTATGTGAATTATGTGGCAATGCAAATATATTCCTTTCTGATTGTATATAAAATACAATTTTATATATATATATATATATATATATATATATATATATATATCTATATCTATATATATATATATATATATATATATATATCGACAGAGAGAGAGAGAGAGCTAGAGAGAGTCACACGCTCACCACATAAAAAAATATTTACATGTAAATTTATGCCAATGTACAACTTTATGTCTTTTACAGCTATATATATATATATATATATATATATATATATATATATATATATATATATACTGATATTTATTTCTTAACTCATATATATGCATTTATATTTATACACTACAGCATGAAAGCACATAAGTGTACCTCTAATGCATTTCAGCTTACAGATAGGTTTATGTCTACTCATACGTTTGGATTACATATAGATACATATTTGTATGCACATATACAATATTTATGTAGTATGTGTTTTAAACCTATTTTTGACAAGCATTTTAAAAATGTAAAAATACTTATTATAGAAATCTTAACACCTTGCCATCACTTAATCTACCCACTCAGCCAGCTAGTCAGGACTACACTTCTGTAGCTCATTGTACCTGTGATGGCACCTGGGGCCAGAATGAGTGATGTCTGTCAAGGATGTCAGATACTCTCTCAACTCTTAACAGATGTCATTTTTTTCCACTCTGTGCTGTGTACTGATGAATCACATTTTCAGGGAACAAATGCCTTAAAAGGTAGACCATGATTCTGGTCTCCTTTTCAGACCAGCTTAATGTTCAGCCTTGTACCTTCACAGGTGTTTACATTTTTCAAAATGCCAGTACAAGGATGAAACATGTAAGTGCAGTGCTGTGGTTCATAGGTTCATAGGTTCATAGGTAGGTACTAGGCTATCAGCCCAAGGGCCTACGTAAGCCTAGCCAACAAGGTTCCCTGGCTTACGCCACCCAAAAAAGTTATTTTCCTGTGCCACTGTTAAGCAGGGACACAGAAGTGATCCCCAGAGTGTATTTCCTATTTCCCATCCACTCATCAAGATTTTTCTTGAAGAGTGCTAATGAAGAACTTTGCTTGACATAGATGGGTAGCCTGTTCCAGAGTATGGGAAGTCTCTGGGACAGGAATCTATCCCTCCAGCATGTCCTGTTTATTGTGGTGACAAGGTTTAGATCCCTAGAGCATGTAGCTCAGAGGGATTGGGATTTCTTTAGGTGTAGCATGTCCAACAGCTCTGGGTTTGACATAGCTTTATATGTTAGGCAGAGATCAACTCTGAGTAGGTGACATGCTACGGAGTAAAGCTGGAGTTTTTTGAGGTGGTCAGTGTAGGGCATTTGTTTGAGGCCAGTAATCTTCTTTGTGAGGTACTTCTGTGGTCTTTCTAGCTGCTGCAGATGTCTTGTGAGTTACATTCCAAAACGGGCGTTGTACTCTATAATGGGTCTAATGAGTGTCAAGTAGAGGGAAACAATGACCTCTTTTTTCCTGGATGAGAACCCTTTTATGATGAGGTGTGCCACATAGAAGGACTTCCTGACTACTGTGGCGATGTGACTATCAAAGGAGAGACTACTGTCCACCTGGGTCCCAAGGTCTCTTATCACGCATTCTGTGTTAAGTAGATTGCTGCCTATATGGTAGTTCATGGATACAGAGTTTTTACCAAAGGGGATGACACTGCACTTTTTGGCATTGAGCTTGAGGCCATGGCTCTGACACCAGGCATCTGTGCCAGCGAGGCCCTTTTGTAGGATGTCCACATCATTTGGGGACTTGACTATGGCTCCTAGTCTGCAGTCATCTGGGAACTTCAATAGCCAGAGGCTTTCTCTGTTAGCCTTTACTTCAGAGAAGTAGATACCAAACAGGAGAGGACCCAGGAAGGAACCCTGTGGTACTCCACTTGTCACTGCTTTGAGGTCAGATTTGGAGTCTGCAACTTTTACAGTGTGGGTTCTGTCAGTGAGCCAGTTGGCAGCCCATCTTGTGATGTAGGGATTTATACCTAGTTCAGTGAGTTTAGCTATAATTCCAGAATGGGGGATGGTGTCGAAAGCCTTAGTGAGGTCAAGATAGGCTGTGTGAACCACCTTACCCTCATCTACGGCTTTGGTGACTGCCTCAAAGAAGTCGATCAGGTTCAGGAGGCATGATTTGCTTTCAGAAACCCGAACTGGGTGGGATCCAGAGTTTGGAGGTTACCAATGTCTTTGTTTATGAGTTCCATGATGATACGTTCCATGGCTTTGCAGACCAGGTTCGTCAGGCTAATAGGTCTATAGTTCCCAGGATCAGTGGGGGCTCCCCCTTTGTGGAGTGGGATAACTGTTGCTGTGTGCCATTCAGTGGGCACAATGCCTGATGCGAGGCTATTATTGAACATGGTGCTTAAGTGGGAAGCCAGTTTGTTCTGAAGTTCATGTAAAACACAGCCTGGGATGTTGTCCGTTCCCATGTATGCTGTGCTTTTGGCTTTAGAGAGTGCAGCTTTTACCTGCGTAGTTGTGATTACAGGGTCTCTGCATTCCTCCTGTATAGATATGGGCCCTTTAGGGGGTGATAGAGGGTAAAGTTAGCACTGAACATATCTGCCAGGATGTTGGCAATATCAGTTGGTTCTGTAATTTTCTTGCCATTGTGCTGTAACTCAGAGCAGATCTGGGTATTGCCATCAAGACTCTTGACATAGTTATAGAATGCTTTGTGGTTCTCCTTGGAATTAGTGGTGATTTTATTTTCATAGCTAGCTTTGGAGGATCTTATAAGGGATCTCAGCTTCTTACTGAGGCTGACCAGGGAGCTCCTCCACTCATGGGATTTTACTCTCTTTTTCAACAGTTTCTTCCTTCTGTTGTACAGTTTGTTTATGGCAGGGGATCACCAGATTGGCTTCCTTTTTTTGGAGGATAGTGTCTTGGTTCTATTTGGGATAGCACAATCCATGCACTCTTGTAAGTGCTTATAGAGTGCATTTGTGTAGGATTCAGCAGTTGTAACTGTATTGTCCATCTGCATGGGTGTCATGAAGTTCACCACTTCTGTCTTAAGAAGCATGAAGTTGGCTTTGAAGAAATTTTTTACTGTGGTTTCCTTAATGGGGGGTGGGATGTGGATATCAAGGGTGGTTAGCTTATGGTAGGATTGGACCAACGAGGAGTTGACTTCAGGTGTGGAACACTGGTCACTCATGTTGGTAATGACTAGGTGTAGGAAATTATTGCCCCTGGTGGGGGTGTGGACAAGTTGATCCAGGGCATTGGAGTTTCTGCATTCCAGAAAGCATTGAGCTAAGGAGTTGGTACACGAGTAGTTTTCCCAGTTAATGGTGGGGTAGTTGAAGTCACCCATTACTAGGCTGTTTGGTTGAACCCTAATATTTTCCAGTACATCAAGAAAAGAGGAGTGGGAATCCTGGGGCATGGTGGGGGATCTGTAGCAAGCTACAATTTGGATTGCAGTTTTGCCCAGAGTTAGTTGCACTTGGATAACCTCAGATGCATTATGCTGAGCAACTAGCCTGGAGGTGTGGACATCCTTAATGAATATGGACACATCTCCACCTTTGGTGTTTCTGTCTAGGTTACATGGCCAAAAAGTGTGGTATGAGTTATAGCCTGGTAGTGCAGGGGTGCTCTCTGGAGCCTTGAACCAGGTCTCAGTCACTGCACAGATATCAATGTTCTCCAGTTTAAGGTGTGCCTCGAGTGAGTGAATTTTGAAATTTAGACTTCTAGCATTGAGTAGCATTACCCTCAGTTTTTGCTTGCCTTTCCTGTTATGGTGGTGAATTTGTTATTTGAAATTTGCCTAAAAAAGGCACTATAGGGGCAGCAAGAGCCTTAGCCAGTATCCAGAATCCCAAGGGCAACAGGTGCAGGCCATCTGTGGCAAAGCATCGTGGTCTGTCGACCATGTCATCCCAAGCAGACAGATACTGTATTCCCTTAGAATGACACCAGAAGCTTAGCCAATTGTTGAAGTCAATAATTTTGTCCTTGTACTGCGGTATAATTCTGGGCAATGGCAGAATGCTACTCAGGGCTAGGATCATACCTGCCTTGGCTACAAGATTGGAGAGCTCTTCCATGTCTCTTTTCATGTAGTCCAGGGAGGTGTATCTCAGGTCATTCACACCAACATGGACAATCATATTTGTACTTGTTGTGGAGTGACCTGAGTGCGTGGGTTATGTGGCGGATCCTGGCACCCGACAGGCAGTTGACAGTAACTTCTCCTTGTTTAGCCTGGTGAGTGGGACATCAGTGTGCCTGACTATAGAGTCACCTATGACTAGTGTGTTGGGTATGTTGTTTTACCTTATTGGCTGTGGTTGAGTGGCACACTGAGTTTGTGAGCTATGTATCATTTGGGTTGTGTTGGGGGATGGTGGTTGCTTGTGTTTCTGCTTTGGAGGTCTCTGTTGCTTAGACAGATTATTATTGAGAGCCTCTGCAAATGTTTTTGTGTTGCTATGTGTGGATTTTGGTGGTGTAGATTTAGCGAGACTATGTGATGAGTGTGGTGTGGTGCAAATGTTTACCTTCTCATCATGACTGTCAAGTTCAGTCTTGGTTGGAGAGAGCTTTACCTCTAGTTTGGCTAGATAAGTGCATCTCTCACAGGTTGTAGTGTTGGGTGGTAGGAGGAGAGGGTTGTCTGTGTACATGAGGCAATTTCTACATTGCCTCAAGATGCCAAGATTCATCAGATAGACAGGAGAGAACACTGGGAGCTCACCCTTGGACATGCCTGAATAAAAAACTATTTTCCTCTAAATAAGTGAGGAAAGTGAGTACAAGAGCTGTTTTTCTCTAAGCAAGTGAGAAAAGTAAGTACAAAAACTGTTTTCCTCTAGCCTAGGTAATGAGAAAGATTGAGTGCTATAGTAATTAGTAGCTTATTTATTGCTTACAAGTGCTGAGCATGAATAAGCAAATTTAAGTGCTAAAACTAAGAATCTGTATCTGCACTAGATGAGTTACAGGACAGAAACAAGTGCAAATGCAGGCTTTCAAATCAGAAAGTTGAGAGAGATGGAAGAGATTGCCCAAACGGCCAATAACTACAATTTCCGGGCCAGAACCACTCCTTATGTGGTAGACAGGTTACCTAGTACTTACCACTCCCACTGATAAGCTAAAAGGCTTCCCTCCAACACAGAAAGTCTTGTGGGGCTCAGAAGCTTACATACAGTCCTGGATACAGCAAATTTGTATCTGGAACACTAGTCACAGGAAAGGTAGGAAACAGGCCTACAGTTTTTTTTTCATCAGATTGGAACCACACCCTTGTAAGCGTGACATCACAGTAACCACATCCAGCTGCTAAGTAAGGGCATTAGACACTGAGCTCCTATTGTTGGCAAGTTTGGTTTTAGCAAGCTGCTTTGTCACATAATATTTTCTTAAAGGAATACATTCATATTTCTTTTGCATGGTAAATAAAATTCATTTATGAAATAATTACTGTTTAAGTTGCTTATATGTGCTTGCTTCTGTTCTTTTATGTTGTAGTCTTTATTTGAACAATGAACCTGAAAGTCATGCATTAATCATTTCTTTAAGCATGCCTTTTTCAGTAATGAATCAGTTAAGATATTTCTTTTTCATTTTTTACTTTGCTGTACAAGTATTTTTTTCCTGTGGATGCCATTATCATGTCATATAAACTATTGAATGATACGAGGTGATGAGGTGTGTCACATTTTGCAGGATGGGCATGGAGTGTGCGTCATGATTATACAGACGTGACTGTATCTGACTCCATTTTCCCTTTTCTAAACACAGGCACATTTGAGATTTATTAGGCTTGTTCACACATCCATAAGAAATGATTGGCTCAGCACTATTGTAAGCAGCTTTCTCAAAGCTGTCCAAGTGCTACGTTCATGTTTTGCTGAGTTATGCACTCACATATTAATGAGATTCATAGAGATAAGCATAACTAGGCCTAATATTCATACAGCATGCACACATGAGCTTGAATTGATTGCAATGATTTTAAGACTAACATATTTGATTGTAATCACCCAAGATAGGTTGCAAATTATTTAGGAAGCCACAAAACCTCTCACCAGGCTGGATATGGAAAAGGTCATGATCAGCTGTCTATCAGGCGCCAGGATCTGCCATATCACACATGCACTCAGGTCTCTCAACAACAGTTGCTGTTATGACTTTGTCATAGTCCATGTTGGTATGAATGACTTGAGACATACCTCTCTAAACTATATGAAGAGAGGCAGGACTGAGCTCTTGGACTATGTGTCTCAGGCAGGTATGCCCATAGCCTTAAGTAGCATTTTACCTTCACCTAGGATGATACCTTAATACAAACAGAAAATGATTGACTTCAATAATTGGCTTAGATTCTGGTGTCATTCTAAGGGGATCTAATATCTGTCAGCCTGGAATTACATGATCGACACACCTCGATGCTTTAAAACCAAAAGTAAATAGGGAAGCAGCCTTCAACACTTCAACCAGAACAAAATCTAAGCAGTTCAGAAGGCCTCGAAGAGCCACACTCCAAAGAAGCCCGAAAAGATACAAATACAACTTTTATTTTTACATAAACACTCAGATAAATACGTTTTCATCCACAGACTTCATCAAATGAATTAAACAGAACAAATAGAAAAACAGCCCTCTTATACCAGTGATGAGTTCTATACAAACACCTGTATAACTGCATTGATGCAGCTGTACCTGACAGGACCAAAACAAGCTCCTCAAGGAAGAGTAAACCTGCCTGGTGGACAACTGTCATTAACAGGCTTTACAATAAGAGGAAGAAATTGCTGAGTAAGAGTAAGAGGGAGTGAGCCCTAAACAGGAAATACTCCCTCCTCAGCTTAAACAAGCAAATAAGACTTCTTGTGAAGTCCTCCAAAGCAAACTATGAATCCAAATTAACTTCCTTAACTAAGGACAATCATAAGGCATTCTTTAATTACATCTGTGACCTAAAAGGAATGGCCCAGATTTGTGCCAAACTGGTAATTAATGATATCACATATACTGAGCCTGTGGACATAGCTAACCTGTTGGCCAACAGATTCTGTGAAAACTTTACTCTCCTGTCCCCACCACACGTGCCCCATGACATCCCTACCACCTGTCCCCTACCATGTATCTCTAAAGAGCAGGTCTTAAACACCCCCTGTAAGGCCAAAAGCACAGCATCTATAGGACCTGATATCATCCCAGGCTGCATCCTTCATGGGCTCCAACAAGAATTAGCAACACCATTGGGTAATCTTTTCCTCATAGTCAAACCACTGGCTTCATCCTAGCTGAATGGAAAATGGCCTCTGTTATTCCCTTACAGAAAGATGGTGCATCCACTGAACCCAGGAACTATAGACCTATTAGCCTGACTAGCCTTATCTGCAAGGCCATGGAGTGAATCATCATAGACCTTATCAACAAATGTAAGTAGGTAATCTGCAAACAATTAACCTACTCAGTTTGGATTTGTCAAAGGAAGGTCTTGCCTGTTAAACCCGGTGGATTTCTTCGAGACAGTCACCAAGGCCATGGACAAGGGAAAATCTGTGCATACAGCCTACTTAGCCAAGGCATTTGACACTATCCCCCACTCAGGCATCATTGACAAACGCACTCAGCTAGGTATCAACCTTTATATCAATAGATGGGTCACTAATTGACTCACTGATAGAACACATAGAGCCAAAATAGGGGAATCCACTTCCAAAATCAGACCTGTAACCAGTGGTGTTCCACAGGGATCAGTCCTTGGACCACTACTGTTTGGAATCTATTTCTCTGAAGTACAAGCAAAAACTAAAGGTCTGTGCCTGACAAAGTTTGCTGATGACTGCAAACTGGGAGAGGTCATAAAATCTCCAAATGATGTCAACATCCTACAAGATGGTCTTACACAAACAAATGATTGGTGCCAAAGTCATGGCCTTCAACTCAATGCAAAAAAGTGTATAATCATCCCTTTCAGTGAGGGTGATGTTCCTGCTAACTACCACATCAATAGCAACACCCAAAGTACACACTCAATAGTGGCAGACCTGGGCACACAGATTGACAGCAACCTTATCTTTGATTACCATGTCTCCGTAGTAGTAAGGAGGGCATTCTATATTGCTCACCTCATAAGTAGGGGCGTTGGCTCCAGAAAAAAAGGTATAACCTCCCTGTACTCTTCCCCCATTAGGCCAATGTTCGAGTCAACGCACCTTTTGGTATGTACCGTTCCAAGCACTTGCAGCAATATAAGAGACCACAAAGGTTCCTCACATGAAAAATTCAAGGTCTTCAGCATCTGTCCTATGTGGATTGTCTGAAATCACTGTGACTTTATTCTGTGTCATACAGACTACTCAGAGGTGATCTCTGCATTGCATATAAGGCAATCTCTGACCTGCTTTACTGGAAATGCTGAATATCTGCAAGTCATATGGTACACTGGTTACTCACTCTAAAGACCTTAACCTGGTATGTGACATTAATAGAACCTGCTGGAAGGACAGATTTGTCTCCCTGAGGTTACTACACCTTTGGAACAGACTCCCACTTCATGTCAAACAGAGCACCTCATTGGCCTCTTCCAATGCAGTCTGGATGACTGGATAGGTAACCATAAATTCACCCCAGGAGTTCTACCTGTGTCCCTCTTAGACAGGGGCAATAGGTACTGATTGTGGAAATAAGGGGATAAATGGGCTAGACTTGTAAGGGCCCTAGGGCCATTAGCCTAGTAACTTCCTGTGATCCTATGATCTTATGAACTTAATTGAAAAAATAATATATAATGTTAGAAATAATTGGGAAGCAGTTAATATTGGTGTTAGATAACAATGATTCCTAAGAGAAGCGTGTCTTTCATTTATTAGATGGTCAGATGCAGACGATTCATGTAAAAACTGATGATGTGTGCCATTTATAAATGAGAATTCATGACAGCAGCATTGTATACATATGGGGAAAAAGTCATAATGACAATGTGAAAGGTATTTTTGAATTTCATTTTTGTGGCATTTATTGATTATGCTGTACTGGATATAAGTACATCATTTCAAGTGTTTGAAGTGTAATGTACTGCATTTTCACTAATGTGTCATTTTGTTAATATATATGCTGCTTTACTGGGAGATTTCTTTTTTTATTTTATTTATTTGGTTTTAAAACAATAAACTAATCAATTTTAAAACAAATAACTATTTACATAGGGCCACAGCTGATCAATACATTAAAGTTATACATATCAACAAAAATTAATATTTTTAAGCAAGTCTTTAAGTATAAGCCAAGATTTACAAGAATGTGCAATATTAGAAGTTCTCATCTTTATAGTATGCAATTGAATACTGCAAACAATTTTTTCCATACTAACACTAGAGGGGGTAAACTTTCTTTTCCAATTTTTAGTAATTATGTTTCTTACTATAGCAAGAATTTAAAGACATTTTAGATAAACAACTTATTTTAACATAATCACAAGAATTATTGTATAACTTAGAAATTAATGCAGTTAGCTCAGGTGAGAAATTATACGTTTTAACCCCGGGATTCAGCAAGTTCTGCACGGAGTGCAAGAATAGTGCAAGAGCTGCTGCAAGCATTATGGCCGACGAGCGATCCAGGAGCGAACTCTTGGGATGTGCATGAGCGCTCCTACACTATTCCTGCAAGGACAACACTGCTATATGCTAATTACCCCATTTGCTGCTGAAAACCATGCAAATGAGGTAAATTAGTGATCCAGGAAGCAGGCAGGCATCTGTGCAGGAATAGTGTAACCTGCAGAAATGAATTTGGTTACTAACTGAAAACATTTCTGCAAATTACAAAACAGAGGCATGGCAGCTCCAAAGAAAGCATGTATTCATTGTAGTAGGCATGCCAATACTGAATATAAGGCCATTAGCATGGAAATAGTTGCAAAATTATAAAAAATAACTTTTATTTTTTTTGGCCGATTTTGGCCATTTAAACTTAGGGCAGCCGTGCGCAAATGGGATCGCCCTGTAAATATGAAAAAAAAGTTGGAAACAAGCTTTTAGACCCAAATCAGCATTATGCTATGATAGTCAATGGCATGCATAAGACAGCAATACCAGGGAATAGTGGTGGCTAAGGGGTAAGGCTCAGTGTGAGTGTGGTAACTATGAATTAGCATTCTGTTTTATGCAATTGAGGGGACTGATACTGAATCACAGAATTCCTCTCAGTGTTAACTTGCACCCAAGCTTGCACCCAACCGTGTAGGTGCAGCAACACTATGATATAAGCATAAGAGGTAAATGACCCATAAGGGGGAGTATCATGCATGCTGCAAGCTTATTGGAGATCTGTGGTCTGTGTTTGCCCTTAGCTAAGCACAGCTAAGGAAGGGGGTGTGTCTGAGGCTGCCTAACATTGTTTACAATGCCAAAATGGGTGTGCATGCCATGCACCGAGTTTTAAACAAAACAAAAAAAAAAAACACAGGAAATAGGAGCTCTGTTCATATCTGAGCACTGGGTATGTGCGGCATGCCTCTGGGTTTAAACTGGAAGGCAATGGGAAGGGAAAACAACAGTAGGAAGGCAATCAAGGAGAACCAGCATAGCTGGCAGGTGAAATGTATCAGAATCAGCCAATTACACAGGCAGCAGCCCAGTGCGTTACACTGCTATAAACTATGCAAACACCTTTCACTCTGTTTTTTCTCACAAACTCTACACCACCGGTGTACACAGATGGGTAAATTTTACCTGACAAAACTAACAAAATGTTAGGGGCTGCTTTTGTTCTCATACATCAATATGTGGAAGAGACTGAGGGTGGTGAGGATGTGAATGCTGACAACAAACCCACAGTGAGGAGGAGAAGAGTGTAAAGACCCAGGGTAACCTACTAGGGGCTACATGAGCTGGAGACAGTGGAGCGCCATAATGTGAACAGGGACATTCTACAGCAAATTGTTGAACTGTGGTGGCTACGCCTCACACACAGAACCAACAGAGGGTAACCCATCCCAGTGGATACCAAGGTATGTGTAGGCTTAAGAATACTAGCCACAGGTACCTTCCAAAGGCCAACTGGGGATATCATGGGGATCTCACAGGCATCAGCATCCAGGGTACTCCACCAGTTCCTGGATGCCATGTCAGCACATGCTGGTGAGCGTGAGCACATATATTTCCTCAACACCAATGAGCCATTGACCAGCAATATGCGTCTCTTCCACCAAATAGCAGAATAACCTGAGGAAGTGGGTGCTATAGACATCACGCACATACACATCAAAGCACCACCCGGTGAGCAGGGTAGGATCTACATAAACTGCAAGGGCTTCCCCTCCATCAGCTGCCAGGTCATGTGTGATGCCCAGGGCATTATCTTGTATGTGTGTGCTGGCAGGCCTGGAAGCTATCACAACTCCCACATCTGGCATATGACCCAGCTGTACCAGACATTTGCCAGTGGGGACATCCCATAGTGGCCACCTAGTGGGGGATGCTGGTTAGGCACTGGAGCTGTGGCTGATGTCATCCATCAGAAATGCACACATACCCGAACAAGAACTCCATAATGAGGCACATGCACAAACCAGAATAATAATAGACCGTGTGTTTGGGAAGCTCAAGTCATGGTTCTGCTGCCTGGACACATCTGGTGGAGCCTTGCAGTACTCTCCAGCTACATGTACAGAAATGTTCATTGCATGTGCCATGCTACACAATATGATCTTGCGGAAACAGCTGCAGCAGGAACAGCATGGGGCAAGGCCACACAGCCCGCCACCATTGCCAAGGCCATCACAGGTACAGAGGGACTCAAAGGAGGAACAACCTGAGCCTGCCCATTTAGACAGAAGGAGGCATGCCCAGTATGCCCAGGCTTTGGCAAAGAGGCAATGTATAGTACATACACTGACACAGTAGGGACCCAGGGAATGACACCTCTCTCTGATTTGCACATACAGTAAAAGTGATGCCAAACATTACACTGTCTGTGCTTTACCATGTATAGAGCATGTACTATGTGCATCTGACATAGTCAGCCTTCAAGCACTGTCCTCAATACTGGCACAGCCACAAGATAAGTCACTCTTCCTATCAATTGCTGAATGAAGTAGTATGTTCTGCTAGTTGTATCTATGGTATGGGTGTGAGCATGCAAGGAAATCAGATGGCTGAATGGGATAGCAGCAGATAGTGGACAGCTATATGGGCAGCATGAAATCCATAACAAATATTGGTGTCAACAAAGTAGGCAGTACTAGACAAGGTGACAAATCCAACTGCAGTACATGTGGTGGCCCAAATGTGTGTCCATAGGGCACACACACATGTATGTCAGTGAGGCTCACATACACAACACCAGCCTCAGCCAACAGGACAGGTGTAGTGGACCATAAAGAAAGGCTGTGCTAAGGCCTCCAATTGATGGCAATGGTGAACAGCCCCTCCAGACCTACACAGACAGACTACAACAGGTCTGGCAGTTGTATGTTAGTTCTGAAGGGTACGAAGTCTAAAACTGTAATATAGGTCAATAAAACCTAAGATCTGTACTCTACTGATATGCCTCTAGTTTGCATGATAGGTCAGAATACAAAATGAAATGGAAGTCAACAAAGTACCTGAAATACCAGTACAGTCATAGCAAATGTTTACAGATGTCAGGTGTGCCCCCCTCCCACAATCCTATGAAGAAATGCAGTAACATGTGTGTGTGGGTTTAATAACAGTGGAGCACAGATTACCTGAGCTAGCCCTATTTACAGGACAGATTGTTGCATGTGTACAATATGCAGGGGTCCGTGTGTTAGGTTGCTGTGTGTTCAATATTGTCTGGAAGTGGTCAGCATGTAGACATCGAGGGTTGTGTCTTGGTGGCTTGTAGCCAGTACTGCTGATGACAGCGCCATGTTCTGACAAATGCAGTGCCAACCACAATGCATCTCAGCAATACGCATGTCAGCAGTCGTCCATACTCACTGCCCAGATGTCAATATCTGTCACTGTCTGAAAGATGGACATGCCATAAATGTGGGCCCAGACATACACACAGTACACAGGTGGAAGTCCCCTAGATAAAGTACATAAAATGTAACCGTCAACTGCACACACCTTTGGAAATGTACATACATGTTAGCAGCACATTAATTGTCTGTGCAGTATGGAATACTGTTGTAGTCTGGCCAATCACCACAAAAGGCACAGCTATGAAGTAATGAGAGACTGCCTATGTTCCCGCACAAGGCAGCATAAGGGGAATGTCCCAGTTATATCTGTGAGTCAGCTGCAAGAAGCTTCCATATGACATATGCACTCAGCTCACCCCACCATCAGCCACAGGCTTATCATAGGTCATATCCCTGCTGTTGGGAATGAGTATAGTGTGACCCCCACTTCTGTATGGGAATACCCACAGAATGTAGCATGATGAAGATGTGTCCCATGCAGGTGTGTCCCTAGCTGTAAGCAGCACCCTGCCAGCATCCAGACTGATGGATTAATATGGACAGGAACTATTGCCATTAACACCTCGCACGCTTACCCTGTCACCCCAGAGGAATCCAGTGGCTTGCAACCTTAGAATGTAGGAGTGACAGAATGCACTAGCCTGCTACGGATGGCCTGCATCACTACCAAATGCCGTACAGTCCTCTGTCAAAGGCCTGTGCTTTACCCATACTGCCAATGTATGTTATCTCATGGGGTCCCAACTAATAACATAACACAGTCAACAGAACACAAATGCAAGGCCATGATGACAAATCCCAGTAGCATGCCCACCATGTCCTACTTCATGAACTGTGGACCAACCCCTAAATACCACTGGGATGAAGGGACAACTATAGGGATACTTCTCAGATATCACTCGCATAATGTTAGAAAGAGGATAGAATAACAGAGTGGGAGGGTGTAGAAGCATGGACGTCATAGAGTGTGTGAAGTCTGAAACTCTGATGTGTGCCCATACTACCACAATGTGAAGGGGAACTTACCAGATATATGAACCCTGCCTCTGGGTAACCTGGGTGAATCTGTTCAGCTGAGAGGTATGGCCACAGCAGGATATAGCCATTTTGTTACATTGATAGATGTACAAGCAGGGGATCCTCAGCCACCACAGTACCAAGGTGCTGGACCATTTACACAGACCCATCAGCAAGTGTCTGCAGCTACTCCTCCAGAATGGCATGAGTGTGCAAGAATATATAGGCTGCAGAACACAATACTGGACACAGCTTCACTCATCTTGTATTTCCCAGGAAATAACTGTGAGAAAATAAGTATATCTGTCAGTAGTTGATGGCATAATACATCACAGTGTATAAAACATTCCATATGTCTGAATATCTCTGCTAACACCAGCCATGTAACACAAGCAGTACAGACACAATAGTTACAGTATCCCACTATCTGTCGCCCATTGTGACTCCATATTGTCATTCTATCTACAGATATCCTGCAGAAACAGGTTGCTAGCTGTAGGTGTAGAACACCAAATCCTGGACAGGAGTACAACCTACCTGGAATGCATTCACGCACTCAATACAGAAGGTAATACTGGGTGTGCTCCTACACTTAGAGAAATGAAGCCCATGTCTGACAACACAGTGGACTATACATTAGAAAAATGAAGCCCATGTCTGACAACACAGTGGACTATACATATCTGTCAGTGGCAGATGTCTGTGCACGCACACCACATTGTACACCATTCATGCTTTGCACACACATTGGATAGGAATATTCACACATATCCAAGGCCAACACACTATAATATGTCAAACATAAACACAGAAAAGTGGGGAAGAGAGAGACAAACAGTGACAGAGAGATTTTCATCATGCGGCCTGTCCCAACATGACACATACAGTTGGCCAATATCACATGATGTGCTAATGTAAATCACTGTAGACATTGCTTTTGGTAGCCCTCAGCCCTATAGTATCTGTGGTGCTTGTTATAACTGTGTAACATGATAGTACAAATCAGTATTCATCTAGCATTTGTTTACCCAATCCTGTCAAATGTAAAGTTGTGTGTGACTGAGTGTGTGTGTGTGTGTGTGTGTGTGTTTCCAGAGGAATGGTTTATGGCCCATTCACACACACTGCACTTCCTATTGCCCATGTTAGCACTCCTGCTGATGTCAGTCACCTTGAAATAACCCTCTGGCCAAATCTCAGCATTATAAGCTGTGTGGTGCTTGCAATATGTGTGTAATACTGTAGTATAGAAAGGTAGGAGTTCTAATCCCAAGCATGGCAACTGTGTGCATGTGTGGAGAAGAATGATTTTGAGGCCATTCACAGTCGCTACACCTCCCATTGCCCTACTTTAGCAAGCCTGCTGATGCGTGTATGTGTGTGTGTGTGTGTGTGTGTGTGTGTGTGTGTGTGTGTGTGTGTGTGTGTGTGTGTGTGTGTGTGTGTGTGTGTGTGTGTGTGTGTGCATGTGTGCGTATGTGTGTGTGTGTGTGTGTGTGTGTGTGTGTGTGTGTGTGTGTGTGTGTGGAGATGAATGATTTTGAGGCCATTCACAGTCACTCTCTACACATCCCACTGACCTACTTTAGCAGGTCTGCTGATGTCAGTCACCTTGATATAACCCTTTGGACAAGTCCCATACCCATAAACTCCATGGAGCTTGTGATAACTATGCACCACTGTAGTGTAGCATTATAGTTCAGTAGGATTTCTAATCCTCAAGATGGCAACTGTGAAACTGTGTGTGTTTGTGTGAGAGAGTGTGTGTGTCTTTGATGATACCTGATTTTATGGACATTGACACTTACTACTCTCCCCTTACTCATCCTTTAGCATTGCTGCTGATGTCAGTCACCTTCAAAGATACCTGTGGAGAACTTTCCAGCATATACGCTCCGTGGCACTCGCAATACCTGTCTAATACTATAGTGTAGCATACTAGTTAGTTAGGAGTTCTAATCCCTAATATGGCAACTGTGAAACTGTGTGTTTGTGTGTGTGTGTGTGTGTGTGTGTGTGTGTGTGTGTGTGTGTGTGTGTGTCATTGATGATACCTGATTTTATGGACATTCACACTTACTACTCACCCCTCACTCCTCCTTTAGCACTGCTGCCAATGTTAGTCCCCTTCAAAGATACCTGTGGAGAGTTTTCCACCATGTAAGCTCCATGGTATGTGTCATAAATGCTGAACAATGTAGCAGTGGTAACTACATAGGTATGGGTTTGAGTCTCATCTCTGGCAAGTGTTTGTGTGTGAACATATGTATGCCTGTATTTCAAAGATGTTGGCCCCATTTACACCCAGTACACATCTCAGAGCCTGACTTTAGCAGTCCTGCAGATATCATCCACCTTAGAAGTACCTGTTGCCAACCCTAAACCATGTCAGGGTAGTGATGCATGTGGTAAATGCGTGACATAATGGTCTGTAAAGTTTGTTAGATAGAGGTTTGAACCTCACCCCTGGCAAATGTAAATGTGTGTGTAGGGTAATGTTATTTTTGGGATCTCTCACCCACTACATCATCCAATGCCAATGTTTACAAGGGCTGGTGATGTTCCTTACCTTAAAAGTACCTTGGGATAATATCCATCCTATAAGTTCCTTGACTCATGTGTTAAATGCTGTGCACTATAGTAGCAATACATAACAAGGTAGGGGTCTGATTCTCAGTACAGGCAAGTGTGTGTGTGTCTGTTATCAGTATCCTGTGTGAAGGTTACGGTTATTGTGTAATAACAGGATCCATTATGGGGAGGGTTTTGATAAATTATTATGTTGAGGACCTAGTATATGTCACAATGTCCACTTTACAAAGACAACAGATGTCAAACATCGAAGAGGTTGGTGTAGACAATCCATAGCCCTACACGTGACATTATGGATTGGTGAACAATATAGGCAACCCTTCTCTTACTCAGAGAACACTCTCCACCCATGTCTTATACACAAACACACTTGGCTAGGCAACAACCACTATATTGGTAGTTCCCTGCATATTGCATCACAGATAGTAACCATGGTGTGATTGCAGTGGATTACATGCCTACTGACCACAACAGTGCCACTGACATCAGAAAGTAATCTGATGTGTTACATCTCCTGACTGTGTGTTATCCAGCAAGTAAAAGGACATGGCACCCTGTTCCATCCCCGCAGTAGGCAAATAAATGCTTACAGTGGCTCTTTTGCTATGTTCCCCACTGGACATCTGCACATCTGTAGAGTCTGCAAACATAATCCACAAAGGGAATGCCATGCCTTATACACATGCCCTGTATGGACAGATGACAATAACTCCACTGAATACCTGTATCATGCTGTCAATGTAGGTGCAAGCACAACCTCAGTTACATAGCTAGGTCTCATCAAATGAGGTCAGGAATGCTACATCAGAAGATAACAATCAGTCCACACAACATGTCCCAGAGGCCTCAAGTACCCTTCCACACATCAAAGAACATGCATGTGGGACATGTGCACAAACCAGACACTGTCCATGTTATAGAGTATAGATCACATACATGGGAATCAGTGCACATCACTGGCTACCCACAATAGTAACCCAGATGAGTGGATGGTGAATACAATACCCACCCCAGGGGACCACTCCAGAGACTACACCACTGAGCCACACTGGAGACTGCTGTCATGTGGCTTGATGCCAAGGTATTACCTTTGCCTAGCCTTGTACAGCCTTCAGGCCCATCCATGTACTACACACCTGTGAAACAATGAACTATGCATCTCCGTACTGGCAAATGTGTGTGTGTGTGTGTGTGTGTGTGTGTGTGTGTGTGTGTGTGTGTGTGTGTGTGTGTATGTTTGTGTGTGGAGATGACTGATTTTGAAGCCATTCACACTTACTACACCTCCCATTGCCCTACTTTAGCATACCAGCTGAAGTCATTCACCTTGAAATAACCCTTTGGCCATGTTTCAATCCATAAGCTCTGTGGTGCTTGCGATAATTGTGTAATACTGTAGCATAACAAAGTAATTAGGTAGGAGTTCTAATCCTGATCCTGTCAACTGTAATAATGTGTGTGTATCTTTGCTGACACCTGATTTTGTGGACATTCACACTTACTAGACTTCCCTAACCCTCCTTTAGCACTGTTGCTGATGTCACTCACCTTCAAAGATACCTTTGGACATGTATGCTCCGTGGCACGTGCAATAACTGCGTAACACTATAATAGTAATACATAGTCAAATAGGGGTTTGAAACTCGGCATTGATAATTGTGTGTGTGTCATTAGTATCCTGTATGGGTGTTTGGGTTATTGTGTAATGACAGGATCCATTGCAATGTGGGTTTTGCTACATCATTATATTGAGGACCTATATGTCCCAATGTCCACATTACACGGTCAACAGTTTTCCAACACTGTAGAGGTTGTTGTAGACAATCCTCAGCCATAAATGTGTACAGCCATATGCAATTACTATGTGAAAGTATAGATTAGTAAACAATATAGACAACCGTTATAATACCCAGATACCACTCTCCACCCACAGATTATACACAAACACGCTTGGCTCTTACTCTCTTACTCTCTTCCTTTCTTACTTTGCCTCTGTCTCTCTCTGTCTCTCTCCCTCTCTGGTGGATGTGGAAAAGTACATCTGTTTTGCAAAGGCAGTAGCTTGAATTTTGCAAGTAATGCTCATGATCAGCTGATGGCCTGTGCACAAATTGCAGTCCACCACATGCTAATTGCATGTGGAACAGCTGTGGTATCATTCCTATAGCCAATTGCATGGAAACACACTTCTATAACTAAGCACTTCATGTGGGTGTTGGCCCTTTTCCTTCACTGTGAGCAGGATGTCATGTCGGTGTCTGACAAACAGCATCATAGAGGGTAGTTGGAAATACCTCTTACAACATACACTGTGGAGACAGGCCAACAAACAGGAGGGGGATGTTCCAGACATGGGAACAGAATGTAAGTATTGCTGTTCTACATTTGAAGTAATGTTGGCTTAACAGGGTTTGTGTGGATATGGCTGTTCTACATGATTTAAGGTCTGGCGTGACAGTGTTATGTGGTTGGGGAAACTTTCATCTGTAGGGCTATCTGCAGACTGGCCAGAGTTTGGGGTCTTAGATGTGGTGTATTACTCATACATTTCCTATCTTTAGAAATTGAGTAGCATATTCTGATGATTGCAGTCAGTACATGGTGACATCCATGTGAGTCACTGACTTCATATCCCTCAGAAGAGATATGTCACAACAAACCCTGTTACACCAGGAATTTTCTCAGCTTATCACAGCAATATGTCAATACTGGCCCTGTGTTTGTGCCTCTGTCCCCCAATCTGTCGCCCTTTGTTCATATGTCATGCAGTAAGAGCTGCATATGTACAGTATATTAATATTTACTGACATCATACCTGATAACAAGCCAATGAGATATCAGACTGCTATACATGTTATGTATAGTAGGCCTTATATTTGAGGACAAAACCTGGACATTCTGTTGTAGTCTGTACAGTAGTGAGGTCTGTGTACTTATGGTGATTGTTGACAGATTGTCAGTATTGTGTAGCAGTGTATTGTGAATATGTTACTTGGCCTGTGTACAGACCATGGTAGATGTCAGTATTTTTGGTCCTGTTCTTTCTGGCATTGCATGCTACTCCAGTTTATGGTACCCTATCAGCTTACATGTTTGTAGGGCAAGACTGACACATGTTCCATACCACAGTCAGGCATCAGACTGCACTGTGCATCGGGCCAGTATATGTAGGGTTAGTGTGTGACTGGCAAATATGAGAATGGTTTTGTTCACACAGTCCATATACTGTACTATTAATTAGGCTTACCATAACGTGACTGTGTTGAGATTGATTGCGGGTATGCACTTTCACAATGGTGTCTGTTACTTTGTGCTGTTACATGCCTGTAGTGCCTGCTATATTTGCAAGTATGTGTGTAATCCACCATAGGAAACTTGGGTCAGTGTTGTGGCAGTCTGCCTGTAGTATACACAATGCTTTGTGACATGCCTAGCCGCTCAGTGTATTTACCTAGTGTGATGTTATGTCCAGATATTTGTCAGATGTACTGTTGCCTGGCCACCATATGTGTTGTGTATTTCTGAAAAAGTAGTGGGATGTAGTGAATATGTATGTCACTAACTAGTGGGAAGTATGTGGCCTTGAGATCTCTGTTCCTCTGATTAATATGTGATAGGACAGACAGGAGGGTGTGAATCCATCAACTGTGTGAGCTTTTCTATTCCAGTATTTGTGTGATATTCTCATTTTCATGGCTGCAAACATCCCCTTTGTCAGGCTTGATCCACACATCTTGCACTAAGGAGTTCTGTGTATACCTCTGGACTGACCAGATTGTGTCAGACTGTCCATGTTTATTGGTCATGTTTTTTCTGGATTCCACATGATCATTACTGTGATTTGTGGTGTACTTCACTATGATGATCTTACGATGTCTGTCAGTAACTGATGGCATACATGTCAGTATTAGAAGTGATTTCCTACACAACATGTCTGTTGACACAACTCCTGTTACTGTAGCAACATTCTACATTTATACCTGCAATACTTGCATTACATTCCCTTGCACTAAGAGGTTGTGACTTATGGTGCTGAGGTATGATTCCACTACATGTTATGGGCGTATGTTATATATAAACATATATATATATATATATATATATATATATATATATATAAATATGGATTCACTATGTAATTTTGAAATACTGAAATCCCATAGCCGAACACACAAAACACTGAAACCCTAAAACCGCGAAATTCAAAATCCCAATGGTACACTACAAATACAGCACACACAAACACATACACACAACTTCCCCCAACTCAAACATAATATCCTACATTACAGTTAGGAAGGGGGGAAAACCCCCCTGCACACCCCATGTGGAGGGCTGTGCCCCACCCCTCACTTATGTATACTAACTCCGAGATCGCACAATCAGACAGACACAGGTAACTCACTCCCACACATTGTACACACCCTCGCACACACACATCACAGTCAAAACACACACTGACATACACTAAAGCCCCTAACCAACACACATACACATACATACATACCCAAACTCACATCTTACCAGTCACACACCACAACACCAGAAGCACTAATTCAAAATCTCCGTACTTTGGGATTTTAAATTTCGTGCTTCTGGTGTTCCGGGATTTCAAGACTTCGCTATTATAATTTCGAAATACTGAAATTCGTGATTTCAGTATTTTGAAATTAAATAGGGAGCCCATATATATATATATATATATCTGTGTGTGTGTGTGTGTGTGTGTGTGTGTGTGTACATGTATACAAATATTTACATATGTGTATGTATATGTATATGTGTGTATATATATATATATATATATATATATATATATATATATATATATATATATATATATATCCTTATGTGTAAACATGAGTGTTGTATATACCTTCCCAAATGTATCCCACCATATTTATCTATGTGTATATTTAGATATAAAAACATGACTGATTCAACACTATTTTCACTTACAAGTACTAATCAACTGTAGTAGTCAAAGCAGTTGTTTACTACTATTCAGTATGTGCAATGAATGATATATTTAAAAACACAACAGACATCTTCACTGCTCTGATAGCTAAGTGGGAAACAGTTATAACTATAGTGTACAGGGTCCTGGGTTCAAGACCTGCATGGGTTCTTTATGTTGTTGCTAGCCAAAACAAGGACTATTGGATACAGAGTGGTTAAGGCAGTTTTGAGCAGCTTTAAGTGGGTTTGCGTGACGGTAAGCTCTGCTAACTTACAGTTAAACAAATAAGTGCTTACACCAAGTAGGCTTCTCTTACCAGTGCACAAATGTGCTTAGCATTTACATTTAAGGACTGCTTACATCTGCTAAGCATAGCTCAGCCCTGGTAAGCAGTGATCACATTCCAGTCTGATATAATAGCAGGGTAATGACATCATTAATAAGTGTATTTAATTCCATGTACATAACATGTTTCTATGTGCAGTCATTACCAGTAGCAAGGGGTGTGAGTATACGGTATGGAACACCTGAGTATACACAGGTAGTACAACAATCTTTTTCTCTTTCTATGTGTTTCATACATGGGTAGTATCCCAGGCTATATGCAGTCACACTTGCATGTATGGTATCATTACATTACTACTTTTAAAAGTGCTTTTCCAAGTAAGATTGCAGATTATAGTACTGGAATCATACACCCGTGCATGCAAAGCTAGACTCTGAGTACTGACTATCGTGTTCTTGGTGTGTGAGCCATATGTTATTAAGTGTATGCTACTGGATATTGATCTGATACGTGGATATTAACTGTAGACTACTATGCATTTAAGACATGTCATTGAGGGTTGCTGTCATGTAGTAATGGCATACCTATCAGTATCAGATGTCTATCTGTTAAAAAAGTCATCCTAATGCATTACCTGTTGGCTAGCTGATTTCTGTTTATCCTCTGTACAGATGTGCAGATGTCAGGTATCCATCTTGGCTGCTTACAGGCAATCTATGATTGACTGACACTGACATGTCTGCCCCCAGCTGTGTTATGAATGCCACAGCTTGGAAACCCCACCCTGTATGCACCACATGCCATGGATACCTCAACTAGACTACCACAGTCAACAGAATATCATTGGATAAAGGTCTCTAACCCAGACACTAGCCATGCTATCTAATATATGTTGCATACATGTCAGTTGTAGCATATCACTGGCCATCTGCAGGAGAAAACCAGATGATTGGATGTTGAATTTAACTGTCACCCTGGGGATCACTCAAGTGGCTTTGGTTGATAGATGGCCTGCTGACACATGTCAGGTGGCATGACACCAGTGTACCAACATGCCCTAGTCTTCTCATCTCTCCATGGACATTAGCCTGGTACACACCTAGGGACACCTGCACCTATGGACACCAGTACTGGCAAATGTGTCAGTGTGCATTACTGAGAATAACAGTGTATGTGTGTTTCTAATCTTGTAGTTGACAATACCCTGAGGGCCTTCTCAACCACTACACCCCCCATTGCCATACTTAGAAATGGCTGCTGCTGTAATTGTCGTTAAATGTACTTTGTTACACTCTTCACCCTATGGGCTACCTGGAGCTTGCAGTACCAGCATAACACTGTATTACAAATGGGTAAATAGAAGTGGGTTACCCTCTGAGTCCTGGCAAGTGTGTGTATGTTTGTGAGTGTGTGTATTTGTAGGAGACAGCATTCTGTGGCCACATTCTCCAAATACAATAAACCTTGCCATACATTATAAGTGATAGTGATGTTGCTGTCATTAGGAGATCCATGACCAACCCTCATCCTACTATCCCTATGGCATGTTGCAGTAACTGTTATACAGACCTATTACTTGTGTTCAGCTGTACCCAGGATATGACACAGTCAATGTGTCAATACAGTGCAATACCCCTTGTAGGAAAGGACAGCAAATCAACATCCGGCTGACACATAGATACCTACAACTCAAACTGAATACATTATGGAGACCACAATCAGTCAGTGTTAATAACAGCTATAATGTATCATGGCTGGACAGCTACACACCCTGACATGTAAGCATTAAACATTCCAGCTGAAAACATGTTAAACAGCATTACATTGCTAAACCTTAGTACGTTCACGCTGTGCATCAGAACCATATTAACATTTCCCTGCATTGATGGTATGTATGACAGGGATGTGGCACAGGTATCATCATATGCATAGGGTGTGTTGTGGGTTTGCCAGAGACCTAGGCTGAGCCATTTGGTTGATATCATGTGTGTGTGTGTTAGTGTGTTATTTATCAATTGGGCTGTGCAGATGGGGTGTGTGTAGGTATGGAGGTCCCCTAACTGTGTTGGTGATGTGTGTGTGTGTGTGTGTGTGTGTGTGTGTGTGTGTGTGTGTGTGTGTGTGTGTGTGTGTGTGTGTTTATGTATGCACATAGTTCTGCCATGTGGCTACCCTATACAAGAGTTTGTTGGATAGCTGCAGATCATACATGGCAAGGTGTACAGTTCAAGGACATGGGAACTGTGTCTGCCAGGGGTTCCATGGGCACTAACAGATAGTAGCCCATATATGTTACTCTCCCCTGATGTTGACAATTGTCTGCAAGATCCGTGTCCCTGTTAGGACTAGCCAGGACCATGTGCAAGTGACCTGCTGTGTTGTGGTATGGACAGAACCCCCCTGCAGTGCTGGTGCTGCCACTACGGGAGAAGCTGTGAGCTGTTGCACATCTACGTAGACTTTCACCTGTTGGTGTTGCTGACCAAGTCCACATGGCTGATGCTCTACACCAACCACATGCTCTAACACAGACACCACATGGTCAAGGATTCCCACCATCTATCCAAGACCTCTGCAAAATAATGGTGGGCACCTGCAAGATCAGGAATGTTGTCAAGTACAGCAGAATGAGTAGATTTCTGGAGCCTCAGACTCTGTCTGGTGTAACCTTGCATACATGCCTCTGCCTCCCTGATAGCCCAAAACATGTGTCTGGTGACACCTACTGTGGGGCGTGATGGCCAGCAGCCCTCCTATGAGCACCCCTGTACATCTGCCTGTGTGGTACCTCGCCAGTCATCCAGCTATGGCTGCTGTGTACAGACATGCTTGCCATAGTCCCCACACTGTCCTGTCTCCTGCCACCTCCTGCTAAATGTCCATCATCTATGGCACTGGTAACGGGTATGTATGGGCATGGTGACCGTGTGCGTGGATGGGGTGGATAAAAGTGGGATGTCAACCAATGGCTCAGCTTTAGCCTCCTGAAAACCCTGCCTGTGCCTCACCATACCTATCATCATTGTCAGATTCTGTATGGACACTAACATCAGTTTGTCTGCAGGAGGGACCCTGACCCACCTCGCCACCTATGTGGAGAAAACAAAAAATGTAATTTAAGACCTGTACGTTATTGCTTACCTCTACACACACTCACACACACACACACACACACACACACACACACACACACACACACACACACACACACACACACACACACACACTTACAGGTGAGGTGACACAAAATATATTACACAGACCTCTCATTACTCAACAGTCAACATGCATGAAATATGGCACTCAACAGCATCCACTGCAGCTATACTAAATCCTTGTTACCAACATTATACATCTCTGTGATGCATTAGTTGTGTTATTAGGTGATGCCCCTTCCCCTGAAACACACTGCACCCATGTACACAGTATTGCTGTGCACCTGTACAGCACCCTCGCATGTACTGTGCACCATATCTCATGAGTGTACACACCATTGCTGAATGCATATATGTGTGGCAGTTATGTTTGCTCTATTGCTCACAGCCCCTATGTGTTTGTCTGACACATACCTGGAATGATATGAGGACTGATGTCAATAGTTGATGCCTGACCTCTGATTTGCAGATCTCATCATTATCAGTGCATGTATGAACAATAAAATCTGATTACACTGACAACCTTCAAAGCTTAATGCGGATATGAGGAGTATACACACCCTTGTTGACATGCCAGCCTCTTCCATGATATGCAATGGGGCCACAATACTGCATATGTAAATATTGCACATACCTGATATGTGACATAGGACCTGTGCAATCAAATGCAGTATCAAACAAATGTGTTAGTCGTGCAGATGCTGAATGAGCTGCATACAATATGTGGGTTGCATAAGTGTGCACACCCTTAACACAATGGTTTGTTGCAGCACCTGTTAAGTGAACTACAGCAGTCATTATTTCTGGAAGGGGTATACTAGCATGGCCCATCTTCACTTGTCATTATTTAGTCCATCCGCCCTACAAATGTCCCCCAACTCTGCCAGAATGCAAGGTCAGCTCATGTACACAGCCCTTAGAGGTCACATAGTGCCTTCACTATTGCTGTGAAGTCAGGGTTATGTCTGGCACAATTCATGACCTTGACTGTGTTCAGATACAGCCATTCTTATTGAGCTTTGGATGTATGCTTCAGTTCACTGTTGTGTTTCAGAATGACACCTCTCCCCACCCTCAGCCGTATTGCAGATGCTTGACATCTATGGGCCACACATGAGTATTATTTTGCAATGTTCCAAATTCAGAACGCCATGTCTACTGGCCTAGTTCCTGCTAATGAACAGCAAACCTAAAGGTGTACACTTCATTGGCACCAGCAAGGTAAAAATGGGTATGGTGGGCTTGAGGTGGAGTGAGGTGTTGCTTGTGTACCACATGTATCTTTATTAATACTGTAGGTTTCAGCCTTGGTCTCAGTACACCATTACACATTGCAACACATGCCATTTGGGAGACTTGATATTATGCATATGCTACCTGTAGAGAACCCTGGATGATGTTTCCTGTAGAGCAACTCTTCCATCTGATTATCCTAAGCCATAGGCCACACTTATGCAAATTTCAGGCAATTGTTGACACAGGTCCTGCATAGGCAGTACTTGCTAAGCATTCCTGAAAGCCCCTCAGTGTTATTGCATGTTTATGGGCAGCCTCCATGACCAGTTTGCAACATGTGTTGTCATATGTCTTGGATGGGCATCTGTTTATTTTCTACATTAATGTTGTCCCACACTTCATAAACACATACATGACTATCTGCACTGTTTGCCATGGTATATGCAATGGTGAGGTAAGGCTACTTCTCCCACTCCTGAGTACTACCTTTTGGATATAGGATCCATTCCATGGTTTGTAAGATGTGTGTAAGCCATGGCTGCCTCTGTTGCAGGTGAGTGGGCAAATGTCATGGACATACTTCTTGGACAGCAGACCATTGCTTGGTGTGACATTGAGGAACTGTACTTCATGGAAGGTGTGTACTCAAGAAAAGTGAATGCTGTCAGTACCTGAAAAGATGCTTCCCAATATGTTTTATGGAGTGTGTGCACACATATGCTTCCAGTGTTTGTTAAGGTATGTATTCCCCATATTTGTTGTCCTAACATAGGATTCCATATTACACATTCATTGCTCATGTTAGGATCACATTACAGGTTGTAAAAGGTGGGGAATGTGGTATTGTGATTTGTTGTTGTTTAGATCAGGAACAGTTGCCATTGTAATAGTTGTGTATACACTGTTATAGCCACTGTATAAGGGTAATGTTTCAGACATGTCCGTACTGTAGGCCATTTGTCTCACCATTATGTTCATCTCTGTCCACACATCTTCCACTGACAGGTTTTTAGGTATACTGCAGGACTCTTACATACCCTTCAGATATGCCACCATGGTGACCACTGTGATGCAGTGCAGTTAACAGCAACAATAAGTGAACATGTATAGCATGCATTATGGGTAGGTGTATTAAATGTGTGAATGGCAAATACCATGGACATAACATGGCTGGTGTATTGGCAAACCTGAACAAAACAACTCTATACTCACCAGCTACAGGCTGATGCCCCAGTTGTATACCAGAGGGATCTACATAGTTGTGTGAGAGACGTAATGTCAGTAGTCACACCTGTGGCATTGGTACAGGGTGGGAGCAGCATTTCAGTACAACAACAGTACAAACCCACAATGTACATTTGTTCATTACTACACTGCAACAACAGACTATCTTATCTGACATATGCATGTAGATAATTTACAGGTGAAGATGGATAAGGAACAGTGGTCTATTAATGTGCCCTGTGGCCTTACCTGTATGCTCCTCATCCATTGTATGGGTGGAAACACCTCCACAATGCTATCTTCAGGTTGTAGGCTTGGCTGGCGGGTGGGTGCCCCAAGGCTGGCGAGGAGCTCCTCAGCATGTGTCAATGGGGGCTCGATGGCATGACCCCCACCTGTGGCTAGCTGGTCCCTCCTAACTGCAGCAGCACATTGGCAAGCATCGTGGATCAGATCAGTGCACCGTTGCTGCATCTGCTCATAACTGCAGTTATGCAGGCCATCATCATTTACCCTGTGGATGAGCTCATTCCACAGGGCAGTCCTCTCCTGCAGATCATGGGCCCTGCACCCAAATAGGGAGCCATGATGCAGTATGATGAAGTGTATAATGACATCATTTTCCTGGGGTGTATATGCAGGGAGCCGTTCCCCGGACATTGTACCTGGAAGACATAAATACGAAAAAAGGTCAGAGGACCTCATACTTCAAGGATATAAAAGTTGTTAATTTATTTCTCCCCCCCCCCACCATATCTGTAACAATAATCTAAACACACAAATCAATGGTTATGCTTACACCAAACCTACTTTTGGGCCATATGTCCTATTGCTTAACAAATATTGAAATGTGTTTCTATTAATGTTCCATATTGAAACACTATCATTGGTGGCCTGTTGCTATTAATGTAACCTGCATGCCATTGTAATGACCACTGTGGTCCATATATGCATGAGTTCTGTTTGCTATTCAACTGTTCCAAATGTGGTGTTTTGGGTTAATGGGAATATCTATGCATTCTGTTATAACTAATCCTGGATTGTGTTGACTATTACTAACCCACATATGTTTTAAGACTGCAACACCATAGGACATTTGGGAAGGCTGGTCTCAGTAGACCCACCTCTCCCACCGTATCTGGCCATGGCACCGGGTGCCAGCAATTCTAAGACCCACCCCGAGACCTCCTTGTCCAGTAGTCCTGCACCACCTTTGGGTGGAACCGCCTCAGTGGATGGGACTCGTCCCCCCCTGGGAGCAGGTATGGACAGGATCCTTTTACCTGAAGTCAGGTCTGGGGTCTGGTGTGTAGGGAGCTCCGCAGAGAATTGGGAGATCTGCTACACCAGCTTGAGGGCTGCATGGTGCATTTAGAGGGTCAGCCTGCCCCTCCTGCTCAGCCCCCAGCACAGCCACCTTCAGGGTCGTGAAGGTGCAGTGGTGACTGCTCATGGGTGGGGACCCCAGTCCAACTGTTTCAGTTTGGAGGCTCGTGGACTTCCGATTTCCAAACACCCCTCCCCGTCCAAGTTGTTTACCCCCACATGGGTCATATACTACCCCTGTATGCTGTATTGTCTGTCTTGTCTGTCTTGTCTGTCTTCTGACCCAATCTACCTCCCCAAATATACCTACAATCCTTCCACAACATCCCACTCTCACCTTAAAAAAAGGGCAATCTGTTCTCAAAAAAAATTTTCCTCATACATAACTGTCCATTTCACACAAGTGTCCAATAGACACATGTAATCTGGTCTAACTGGCTATACAACACATTATTGTTGTCCTCACCTCTCTCTCAGGGGGTTGAGTGTCCAAATATACCTCAAATTCAGTATATATGCACAGCTGTTGCTGTAGAAGAAATGGACAGCTATGGACCTTCCCTACACCCGTCCTGCACATCCTTAACTACTTTCTCTATTGTCTTTCCCTCTTTGTGCCCTCTTTTTCACCACTTTCCTATCATCCCTTTTTTCTTTTCTTTTAAAGAAATTAGCAAGGGGTAAGCAGGAGTAAGCACTTTTAAGCAGTAGTAAGTGGGATTAAGCCTGTTTGCGCAGCACTAAGTGATACCTACACAGATTAAGCAATTTTCCAGCTAACTGTCTGTAATCATATTTAACTGGAAGTTAGCATTGCTTACCATTGCGCAAACCCATGCAAACCCACTTACAACTGCTTAAAAGTGCCTTAATCACTCTGTATCCAATAGCTCTTGTTCTTCCCAGCAACAAAATAATCAGCCCTTTTAAGTCTCGAACCCAGGACCCTGCATACCATAGCCACACAAATTTATCACTAAGCCACCTGAGCTGCAAATATGTGTGATGTTTTCTCAAACATATCATACAGCACAGTCATTCAACAGTAGGGAAAATGTATTGATATATATATTTATAGAGCATTCGGACATCAAATCCACACACTGAACCTCTCAGTGCAAAACATCTTACCAAAGGTACTGTAAATGGGGATGAAGGGGCCCAAAATAGGGATATCTTGTAATAATTGCCATTATCCCTTTCTCCACAGCTGAACTGTTCTGCCTTGCAACAAAATAGAGCATCACATGTGGACAATGCCTAATATTAGGGGATATATAGGGACAGATCGTATATATGACTATTACAAACCTATGAAGTTTGTGCATGATACATTTCACATTACCATGACTGTTCTGAAGGTTGTGGAATCTGAAACTCCTGTGTCTGTCATGACTTCATTACTTCCACCTTCAACTATTTGCCAGAGTAATATACATGTTTGGAGGAACAGAACACACACTATCATGGCTTAAATCTTGACATTCTGTGCAGATCTGCACAATTGACAGGTATGGCCCACTGCCCACAGGGCCAGATGCTATATCCATAGCAGTTGGTCAGCAGGACATCATTACAGCAAGTCTTGATGGCACATATAAATATTTTAAAATCATCTATCCCATTATTACAGACCAAGTACTACATTCAATTACATGGTGACATGTTTCACATACCTGTTTTGTTATTATGCTCTCTTCTGTGTTCCAGTTGTCTTCCTTGTTTGTTTGTTTTTTAGTATTGTTGTTGTTTTTTGGTATTTTTTTGTTTTTTCTTTTTTTATTTCTCACTCTATTTCTCTGTCTCTCCATGACAGGGATCAAGCTTTATTTCTCTCTCTCTATCTCTCTCTCTCTCTCTCTCTCTCTCCATTACAGA